>NW_021834881.1:40000-43114 GCF_006345805.1 Octopus sinensis
TATCTATCTATCTATCTATCTATCTATCTATCTATCTATCTATTATATATATCTATATATATATATATATATATATATATTATATATATATATATATATATATATATATTATATATAGAGGGCATAATATACATACATGCCAGGAGGCATTATATATAATGCCAAACGCTAAGAGGGACAATCAGTCTTTCTACAAAAAATATTACTAATCCCACCGAATGCAATTTTTCAAAGTAAGACATTTAAAAATATAGCCTGTATCACAGTGATTTCATACTTACCGTAATCATCAGCAGGCCTGAATGTATTATAAATAAACAACGACCTTGCTCGCTTAAGCCGAACAGCTAACTGATCACTGCTTCGTTGATGTTGATCAGTTAGCTGTTCGGCTTAAGCGAGGCAAGGTCGTCGTTGTTTATTTATAATACATTCAGGCCTGCTGATGATACGTAAGTATGAATCACTGTGATACAGGCCTATATTTTTAAATGTCTTACTTTGAAAAATGCATTCGGTGGGATTAGTAATATTTTTGGTAGAAATGACTGATTGTCCTCTTAGCGTTTGGCATGTATATATAATGCCTCCTGGCATGTATGTTAATTATGCCCTCTATATATAAATTAATATGTTCAATAAGAAATAATTATTTTCGAAATTTGTTCTCTTATGAGGTTTTTACGCTATCTACCTGACAATTTCTTGTTAAGTTTTCCTTATTAAGTAGTTGTCCTTAATTGCAATATATATATATATATATATATATATAGCTCTTCATGTAAATGTTTAGAAATACATGTCTGGGTGCATATATATAACCAGCTGCACAAGGACACTACAGACACACAGATGCACACGGATGTGTACATATGAGCTAGAAACCCAAGCACGTATAAATACATAAACATGCATGTAATAGTGATCTGCTGATCCTTGAACATATTGAAATCAAATGAAATAAACATGAAGTTCCTCTCGGTTTTATATAGAGACACGTAAATAGCTAAATAAACAGAGACGAGAGCTTTCGTATACACCCACACGACCTGAAATTAAATAAATACACATTTAACTATATACAACCTGAAATCCCATCCTGAAAATATATGTTATACATTTAAAGTGTAGAATGATATATTTGCTTTCTGATATTGTGGTTATACATTGTTCTCGAGGTGGATATCGTGACAGAGATTCCTGTAATGCGAGTGTTCGGAGTGCACCGTAATGGCGGATGTTGGACAGGCGGGTGATATCATGGCGTAAACATTCGTTAGAAGCGTCATTCTGTGTTTTTATAAAGATTTATAGTGGACAACACAAGTATCATTAGCGTTTCATATTCGTATCATTAACACTTTGCTATTAGCACATTAAATTCCGCTCGTTAACACAACAAAATTAAACATCACAAGTGGCAATCTTCCTCTCTCTTTAAGGAACCGCAATATGCAATAATAATCTGCAATCTGTAACTAATAAATTATACATGAAATATTTATTTCGTGAAACTTATTTCGTTTGTCTTAATTTGTACTAGTATACTGAGTTTGCAATTATAATTTACGAACTGCAACTATATACATAATATATGTATGTGTATATATAGATATATATATATATATATATATATATATATATATATAAATATATTATTTATTGTACATATATATACATATTATATATATATACATATGCATATACATACATATACACATATATATATACATATGCATATACTACAATATATATAAACATATATATATGCACATATAATACATATATATATATGCATATGTATATATATACATATGTACATATTTTTAATGTATATATATATAATATATACATATGTATATACACATATATATACATGTATAATATATATATATATATATATATATATAGATATATATAATAATACATATATATGTGTATATATATAAATAATGTATATACATGAACAGACATGTTTCTATGCATTTGTATCCATACATTTGGTCGTGCAAGGCTAGTTAAATGTCAACGATTGCTGCACTTTGCATGGTATGCTATAAAAGTCTGTCTGATAATTGCTCGATCCGAAATAAAAAGGAAAGGAGGTCACGTTTGAATCTCGTATAAATTAAATGATATTTATTGCTTGATGGATTGGTTAATCTTTTCCTGATCGCATCAGGAACATAACAGTACACTATATATGAATGTATAAACTTACAGATAAAAGGTAATGCTTATCACCAACTTAAAGTCAACGTATATATATATATATATAGATATATATATATATATATATATATATCTATATATATATATATATATATATATATATATATATCAATAATACTATAGGGTGAAATTAATTAATTTGGAAATTCATTAATTTCAACAAGTAGATTTCGGCATGTAAAAGCCCCATTCGAGGAAGGTTTAAGTAATACTAAGTAATTAAGGGTTTAGCAACGATTTGCCTCACCACACACCGAATTTAGAAATAGCAGTCAAAGAGTTATGGCTATTGTTTCTACTTAAAAGGGAGATCTCAGTAAAACCACAGCACTTAAAAGGCAAACGCAGGCAAAAGAGAAAGAAATGACAATCATTCTATATTAAGTCACCTACGGACGTACGTTTCGAAATTAAGTCATAGGAAAGCATAAAAATTAAATAATTATGTCTTACCCGACTATTTTTCTCCTCAGCGTAGGACTCTACAATTATGAATAATTGTGTATTAAATATGGAGGCACTAGAAGACATCACCTCAACTCATGGTATCAGAGCGAGCGTAAGCCGTTACCAGTACCACCAAATTCAAAGTGTGAATGAAAGTATGTGTCACCAGCCTCCTCCCACCAGCGTGCGGTTATTTACTGGGATGAAATATGGTTATCAATAATAATATAGGGTGAAATTAATTAATTTGGAATAATCATTAATTTCACCAAGTAGATTTCGGCATGTAAAAGCCCCAAAGAAGCTACACAAAGAAGATCGTCTCAATGCAACATGTCAGCTACTGGGAAAGACTGAAAGTATAAAACCTCTTCTACGTAGAGCGAAGGCGGGAGAGATATGCGGTGATATACATCTGGAAAATCCTGGAAAGTA
>NW_021834882.1:5000-7500 GCF_006345805.1 Octopus sinensis
CAGGTTGATGTGCTTGTGGCTCGACTCTATGACGTTGACGTCGTCCGCGTATGCAGACACGCTCCTCCCAAGAATAACAAGTGCTAGTTTTAAAGAATGAACAAGGAGAAGTTAAGTTAGAAGCACTCCAATTACCAGACGGAAGACCCGATACTGTTGTAAAAGGAATAACAGCTGTTTTAGATTAATACAGTTTATGGAACTGTGTAAAGATGATTCTGGATGATACAACGAGTGTGAACACTGGGAAAAAATGGCATTGTCAGTCGCAAAGACTGTTTGCTCAAAAGGGTTTGAAAGAACCGCAATTTATTGGTTATCAGTATCATATCCTTGATAGAGTTCTTCGTGTTGTAATTTTAACGAACTTGGAGAAAAAGTCATCTCCCAATATTGAATATGCATTAATCCCAGAGCTTCTAAGTAATTACGAGCAACTCCAGGCTAATTTCAACAATGGTGAAGAAAAGATTACTGAATCAGCAGAATGGCGATTTGACATGAAATTTGTATTTTATTTGAGCAGAGTTTTTCGTTTCTTTGAAGAACCCGGTAAATCAAGTGCCTTCAAGATCTGTATGATGTTTGTAAAAAGAAGGAGAAACTTCAGCTTCGATTTATTTTATCTAACAAAACATATTAATTATTTGCTAACATTCAGCACCATTTTTCTTGTACAGTTATTTGAAATTGGAATTAAACCTATAAAGTTAAAATTATGTATTGTTTTTGAATTTTATATGTTACTGAATGCTTGTAGTGGCCTCTATCTTAAAATAGCCTAGTTTTGAATCTTTGCATGGAGTAATTTCAATTCAGTAATCTTTAAATTGTGTAAGTACACTTTTATTGCACATCTCCCTTGCTTTTACAATGATTTAGGCTGCAGAAATACTGAAGTGTGGATCGTGTGCAACTTATATATATAGTTTTAAAAACCCACAACTCCGAAATTATTTCAAATAAAAAGCTGAAATATACTATTTCTGCATTGCATTGAGTCTGCACACCAAATTTAGTAAAAACTTCAGCAGGCGTTATGAACCCCTCAAGAATTTTGCATTGTTTGGGGCAAAAGTGGTGATGGGTTTCTTAATTTGTGGGTGACGTGTTTTTCAAATTCAGCAAAATAAATTGCAATTTCATGACTTTTATAAAATTATTCTTCGAATTACAGTTTAGGATTATGTTGTGAAAAAGTCATAATCCTAATGTATACACACACACACACACGTATATGTATATGCAATATGTATATATATATATACTATAATATTATATTATATATACGCACATATGTATATATACATACATATATATATTTTAAAATAATAATAATAAATATAATATAATATATATATATATATCTATATATATATAATATATATGTATATATCTTTATACAACCAAACATACACACGCAAACACACCACATACGGATATATATACACATTGTATATTAGTATTATATATGTGCATATTTATAAGTCCATGTGTATATAAGAGTGTATGTACAGATGTATTTATATATGCCTATATATATATATATATATCTATAACTAATATCTATGTACCTATCTATCTATTATATATATATATATATATATATATATATACATAAGAGAAGCGGAAGTATATATATGCGTAGCTGCATATATAAATAAATATGCATTTACATCGATGCAGTGTGTATGTCTCGATGTGTCCAGAGATTTATGGCCGCATAAAAATATGATAAACACATACATACGTAGATATATGCACATATATTATGCGTTTGTATATGTGTATATATATATATATTTATACACACATATATATACATATATGTAAAACATATTGCATATGTAGATGCACGTGAGACTGTGCTTACGCATGTGTAGTGTATGCATGTGTTTGTGTGTGTGCCTGTGTATGCGGCGGATTTGTCTGGCGTTTAACCTTCAGAGCTAATAACAAAACAATCAATATTCGATTGATATCGATCAATTATACAGATCTTAGCAGATCAGTTGATTTGCTAAGCCATTTTTGGAAGGAGTTGAGCGAAGGAAACTCTAGAATATTGATACGATTCTTTAACTGAAGGATTAGCTGTGTTTTGTGAAAACATTCTTACTCACTCTAAACGTGGCAGCCATTTTGTTTTTTACAGCTGTCTTTAGCTTCTCAATAACTCGTCTTTACTTATATAGACGTCTGTGTGTATATTTCCCTGTCTGTATTTTACACCACTTCGTATAAGCATTCATATACATACATGTATAATATATATATAATATATATTATAATATATATATAATATATATATATATAATATATATATATGTATACGCACATATGTATATTACTACATATATATATAAAATAATAATATAATATAATATTATAATATATATATATATAATATGTATATATCTTTATCACAAACAACACAAACACACACATACGGATATATATATACACATTGTATATGTAATATTATATATATGTGCATATT
>NW_021834882.1:12500-25000 GCF_006345805.1 Octopus sinensis
GCAGAAATTTTAATCTGTGGATTTTATACAGACGGAGTATATATATATATATATGTATATGTGTATGTATATATATTATATATGTATGTATGTATATACATATATATATATCTATATATATATATATTATATATATATATATTTATATTCAGTACATTTACATACAAACATAGATATGTACAGCGAGATTTCCTGCAAATCCGAAGTTTAATCATCCACATCTTTTATAGCATGCATGAGATGTTATGTAACTTTGTTTGTTATTTTTTCGCTCTCTAGACTTACTGGCGTCATTGTCCAACTTTCACGAACATTAGTTGAGCACTTCTTTTTAACTATTTACCTCCCTTTAATTTCCGATGCACTCTATATAGAACGCTCCCTCTCATATTAATGCGTGTTATATATATGTTTACACACACGAAACACACACATGTATGTATATGTATGTACGTATACATGTATGTTATATATATATATATATATACATATATGTATATGTATATATATATGTTTGTGTATATATATACATATATATATATATATATATATAATATATGTTTGTGTATATATATATATATATGTATATATATATATATATATACTATATATTATATATATATAGATATATATATATATATAAATATACCTATACAAACGTGTAAGTTTTATAGTATTTAATGAATTTTTCATTTATGAAATAACTGAACGCCACCATCCTCAATTTTTCTAACAGTAAGTATATGTCTATCTATCTATCTATATATCTATCTATCTATCTTCTATCTATCTATCTATCTATCTATCTATCTGCGCGGGGTGTCTGCCTGTATGTAATGTATACACCCACACACACATACACACATATATATATACCTGTATATATGTATATTATATATATATATATATATCTATATATATATATATATCTATATATTATATTTATATATACATATATATTAATCTATATATATATATATACATTTATATATATAGTTATATTTAGTATAGTAATATTATATATATATTCTTATCTTTATCTAATCTATATCTTATATATATATAATATATTTATCTATATATCTATATCTATATCTATATATATATATATGTATATCTATCTATATATATATATATATATATATATATATATATATATATATATATATATATATATATATTATATATATATATATATATATATATAATATATATATATTATATACATCATACAATGCATGGCACGTATTGTGTACTGCACTACCAGTGGTCCGTAACAAACTTTATTTCCCATGATAAGCAACAACAACAGCAACAACAAGAATAGGGATCAACAATGCTAATCTAATCGATAGTAATGTACAACTATTAGAAGTAGTTCTCTTTCTCATCTCCTCATTGATTGTAAAATCGATATGAAATCAATCGAACGGACAAATCGATGACGTTTTCGAAGCTCGGACGACTGCGGTATTCTGTGTGGTTTAGGTGTTGTTTTTGTGGTGATTGGTGGTGGTGGTGGGTCGATGGCGGGGGCAGCCGAGGGGGACGTTGGTGGTGGAGGTGTTGGTGGTGTCGGTGGTGGTGGTGGTGTTGATGGTGGTGATGGTAGTGGTGGTTTTGGTGTTGGCTGTTATGAGTGTTGTGGTGGGGCGGGGTAGTGGTAGTGGCAGGAATGGTGGTGGGTGAGAGTGCGCTGATCGTGATGCCCGTTTACTGGTCTTCTTGATGTAGAAGTGCAGTGTTGTTGTTGCTGTTTCTGTTCTACTGTGGTGTTGATGTTGTGGTGGTAGTAGTTATGATGTCCTGGTGATTGTAGTATAGAAAGGGCTGAGAAGTAGTGGTGGTAGTATGCATGCTGCGATAGTAGACCGATATTTTGGTGGTGGTTGTGGTGTTGGTGTTGGTAGTGGTAGCATCGATACTGGTGTTGCAATGTTGTTATTGATGTTGCTGTTGTTGATTTTCCTCCTGTGGTTGTTGATGTTGTTGTCATTGTTGTTGTTATTGATGCTGTTGTGAGGGAGACGCCGGCGATGGTATTGTTGGTGGTATGGGTTGTGCTCCTGTTGTTCTTGTAGACGAGATCAGTAAATCTTAACTGTTGTTATTGGGGTTGTTGTTGTTTAGTCAACAGCTTTGATCGAGCTGTCTTATGGTCAAAAGAATTCCAAGCACGACCATCCCGCATTTTCGTCTATCTGGAACAACGTAGTGTAATCTATTGTTAATATTTGTCTCCATTGGGAGAACAGGACGCAAAGCAGCATAACTTTGGCAACGGTTTGCAGCTGTCCCTATGGGCCTTCCCCACGCTGCTATTGCTCTGCAACGCACTCATCTCCCTTAAGGGTTGTCCACCGTAGGGTTTGCCTTGTAATGTTGGAAACAGGTCGCCATAGGGCATGTCCCAGCCAACATAATCTAATATATTGTTTTTGGAAGACAACTGGGTATGAGTTTGTTTGTTATTTCTAGCACGTCAAACGACGCCGTAGGATGTCTTTCAATGAGGAATCGACTCACTTTAAACCAGTCCAACCATGACCAACTGCTTTGTCTTCTGGAACATTGCTTTGCACCATGTTTGTTTCTATTCCTATTTCACCAATGTTTGTGGTCAATGTCCTCATCTGGCTATTTCTATAAATATTCGTGATAAACGTACATAATTTATTATCTATCTATCTATCTATCTATCTATCTATCTATCTATCTATCTATCTATCTATCTATCTATCTATCTTTTTATCTATCTATGTGTCTGTCTACCTATCTATACCTTCAAAAGAAAAGCTCTACCTTGTAATTTGTTCTATCTGTGTGCAGCCCTGTGTGGCTAATAAAGAAACATATCTATCTATCTATCTATCTATCTATTTATCTATCTATCTATCTATCTATTTATCTATCCGTGTGTGTGTCTGTGTGTGTGTGTAAATATATAATATCATTCATATATGCATATATTATTGTCTGGAGAGGGTCATTCTCTTTTAATGACTTATTAAATAACACACGCACCGGTTCGATTTCCACTCATTTACCTATTTATTTTTTTCTAAATTTTTCGCTGCTTCTTGCAACCTCTTCAATAATCGTTGAAGATGTTCGTTATCAGAGCTGCGTTCTTTTTGTTAGAAGTTTCAGAACGGGAGAACAGGAAACCATGTTGGTCCTCTGTAGGACATTTTTCCACAGCCGTTTAGACAACAGCTCTCATCCATGACCACCACACAGTGTAAAATTAACGACGGAACTCGAAACACTCCAGCAACTGTGAGAGACTGAAAATTTAAGGCTCCAGCATCGCGTCCCCAGGACAAAGGCGGGGTAAATATACAGTGATGCACATCTCGAACTTTGGCAGTGAAGTTTACACAAACAAAAGAAGGAGGCACCACTGCATGGCACCGAAGATCCCCAACATCATCAAGACAGAGGACCTGATGCTTGGATTTCAAAGGCCCGCAGTTCTACAATATCCTCCCCAAACTTCTGAAAGACGTAAATTGGGGTGAATGTCGGTGACTTCAAAAGAAAACTGGATCCCCTCCTGTCAAGAGTTTCAGATGAAGGTGCATCGCAGCAAGAAACGTAAATGAAGAAACCATCTCCAAACTCCCTCATTCTTCAAATGCCACATAACAGAGGAGGTTTCAAGAAGTGAAAGTGTAGGAAAGCTGACGGCGGTGTCACAGCATGGCCGCAGCTCCTCTCGATCCGAAATTAGTAAAGAATAAAAGATAACAAAAATAAAAGATATACAACAATGATGGCATCGTTTAGAAAAAAAAGGATTGTCTTGCGTTAATTTGATAAAAGTATTTCGATGTCATAACAATTATAATGATAATGATGATGATGATGATGATGATAATAATAATAATAATAATAATAATAATAATATAATAATAATAATAATAGTAATAATAATAATAATAATAATAATAAATAATAATAATAATAACAATGATGAAGATGATGATGATGATGATGATGATAATAATAATAATAATAACGATGATGATGATGATGATGATGATGATGATGATGAAAGCATCAGGTGTAATTTTTACAGCATCTTTGGTTGTTTGGGATTCCATTGAAAAGTTAATTGTTGCAACAACACTAAATAACAAAGATTCTGACACCGTAATTGCTACAGGAAGTAAGGTAAGTTATATTCGCGGCTCTTTCGCCATTAATAAGAAATTGCCCATTAACGCTACTTCTTATCTAATTACTGTGACGTCTTCGACACACAAAAAGTTAATTAGAGCCTTTCCTATTTGTGATGTCACTCTTCATGACAATATTTATTATAATATCAAATTTTGTTAGTCATCAACAATTGATGATATTTGTAAGGGTTTCTTCCCGGGTCAAAGTTTTTATGCCAACTCACAAAATTATTGAAATTCATTACAATGATATCTACCCACGCTTTCAATTAGTGAACTGAATAATATACCTGTTGACCCTTTTCAGATGCCAAGGTTTTGAAAATAAGTTAATTCTACGCCGACAGTTAAGGCGGTGAGTTGGCAGAACCGTTACCGCGTCGGACAAAATGCTCCGCGGCATTTCGTCCGTCTGTACGTTCTGAGTTCAAATTCCACCGAGGTCGACTTTACCTTTCATCCTTTTCAGGGTCGATAAAATAAATATCACTTGAACGCAGGATTCAATGCAATCACCTGGCCCCCCCTCTCCCGAAATTGCTAGCTTTGTGCGAAAATTTAAAATCAATATTACTCGACCAATTGATGAGTTTGTTTCTTCAAGATGTACCCAGATTTTAGTTCTAAGAAATCCTAATAAGCTAAAAATGGCCGTTGATTAATCAGGAGTTGTTAACTTCTTTAGATGGTTATCTCCGTTTAATCAAAATGTTAAAAAAATAATATCACAAAATATTAAATTCTTGGCAGACAGGGGTTAAAACAAGCCAGTTACCAATTCCAGTTTCATAACGATGATCAACCCGTCACGTTATTTGTAAGTGATGGAAATTTATGTCCGTTTAATAAAAGGTTTTTTGATTGAAGACTTCTGCAGAAGTTTTAAAAGACAATTCTTGATTTAAAATACTGTTAATCAATTAATTAATCAACAAATTAAATGTGGTTATATTGATGACATCATTGAATGTAGATCAAGGATGAAGGAGAATTGCCAAAATTTATATAAGTCTAAAAGAGTGATCAGACCATATCAACTGACATTAAATAACGACTAAATGACAGCAGCCCCACTTGGTAAAAACGGGTGCTTTTGTTGGACATCCAGCAGGACCAGAAACAAATATATCAAAGGATGGACGAATTCCGTAGAGAGTTTGGACATTTAACGTCTGGGTGTAACTAACCCTTAGTCTTTAAGACATCTCTCTAAGAGAAGGAAAATTCGAAAACAACACTAAACTTACTCTTGTTTATCTTTGAACTATTTGGCTTTGGAGGTGAGAGTCTTAACGATGTTGGGGAAACTGTTATTGACTCACAATTTCAGCACGGCCATTGTTGATATCCATCGTATTCAACATGAAGGATAATGAAATTTGTCAATAATAGTCATACACGTCTACGAATTGACAGCAGTAATATACATCAATATATATGTATATATATAAGTGTGTGTGTGTTTGTGCATGTATATGTATCACTCTCTCTCTTTTTCTCTCTCTCTCTCTCTCTCTCTATATATATATATATATATATGTATGTATGTATGTATGTATGTATGTATGTATGTATGTATGTATGTATACATTCAAACAATCTGAAAAATTTCTAATGCCACTTGTAGCCAACCCAAGAAAAGTTTATATTCCTGCAGGAACTCTTCTCCTGCGAATAAGAAAACACAAAACCATTTCTGCGACGATCTTCTACGTCTCCAGGCGGAATCTACGTTATTTAACTAAAACACAGTTACGTTTATCAATTCCTCATAAACCATTATTAAAATTGTAAAAATGTAATTTCGAGTGTTCTCCAATATTTTGTTGTTACGAGTCAGACAGACGATCGATTGTTCTCGAATCTTTTGTAGTTACGAATAGAATAGATAATATGACCATCTCGTTGACATCAGTACTTTCATCTGATGTCAATGAGGTGGTCATATCTGGAATATTATTGCGAAATAACAATTAGATTGCAAGAACATTAACTACTCTTCAGTAGAATAACCGAACCATTATTAAAAGAGTTCGGAAATGAAGACATTGGATGATTGCAAACCTCGTCTTTTCAACTCTTTACAGAACAAGAAGCAAGTATTTTCCTTTTATTTTCAACAAAAGGCGTTCATCAAAGGTTAAAAATTATTAAAACGGTTGTCAAATAGAATTGTCAGTATAGACGGATGCTATGCAGTATCATCCTGGATGCGATCTATCTATCTATCTATCTATCTATCTATCTATCTATCTATCTATCTATCTATCTATCTATCTAAATATCTATCTATCTATCTATCTATCTATCTATCTATCTATCTATCTATCTATCTATCTATCTATCTATACACCTAGCTGTCTTCTGTCTACTGTAACCATTTCCTCAATATATACACGCTGTATATGCCTGTCTTTATCTAGCCATCATCTACACACTGATCCTCTAATTAATATATACACTCTGTATTTATGTCCATATGAAGTCATCCTTATTGGAAATTTAATCAATATATATACTCTCTATCTATCTATCTATCTATCTATCTATCTATCTATCTACCTATCTATCTATCTATCTATCTATCTGTCTATCTGTCTGTCTGTCTGTTTGTCTGTCTGTCTGTCTGTCAATCTGTCTGTCTCTCTGTCTATGTATCAGTCAGTCTCTCCATCAAGTCATCCTCTCCACTCAGCAACCGTCCAACCAATGTTTGCACTCTTTATCCATCTATCCCGTTTTACACTTCTCTCTAATCATTCACTGGATATAGATTTTATTATCGCAGCAATCTAGTTGACGGCTGTTACAGACAAAGTTATTAATAAGAGAGGATTATTTTCAACAATATATATCACTGCATATAAATTTTATAAATAGTTCACATGGTGTTGGAAATTTTATTATCGCGTTTACTTTCTTGCGTGCCAAGTCAGAGAACACGAAATTGTTTTTCATCATATTGATTAAGTAAAAGGCTTTTAGTACATCTCGGTAACTTTATTTCGAATAGTATCAGACGTTATATTCTGTGAAACACATTTGCCGAGATCGGCATCAGGTCATTTGCTTTTCACTGTTTCCAAGTTGGTTGACATAAAATTGTCCTTGAGACGACGAAAGTAAAAATTAATAAATGAAAAATAAAAAAAAGAAAAAGAAACGGAAATGAAACAAAAAAGAATCTCGGCTTTCATGAAACAAGATAAAAATTCTTTTAGAGCCAGAAGTTATTAACGACACGAGTTTCCTTTAGTTTCTGCTAAAACAAAATTTATGATTCAGCATAAACATTTGTTAGATAATCCGAAATAACATCACAGATTCGGTTCTGCGTGGAGGCCAGTGACTCCACAGACGACAGCCAAGTGAATGAGTCTCTGATTTCTTTTCTCGGCACCTGCGTCGCATTCTCTCACTAAAACTCTTCACTGTTTCTGAATGGTAGCACATTTTCAGAGCCGATAATCTCTCCAAGTAGGAGTAAAACGGTTCAAGTTTCGAGAGCAATTAACGGCGATGCGCTTTAGTAAAAAAAGAAAAAAAGAAAAAAAAACCCAGCCCCCACAAACCCAAATACTCTATCTATCTATCTATCTATCTATCTATCTATCTATCTATCTATCTATCTATCTATCTGTCTGTCTGTCTGTCTGTCTGTCTGTCTGTCTATCTGTATGTCTGTCTGTCTGTCTGTAAGACTGTCTGCCTGTCAGTTTGTCTGCCTATTACCTAACTTCTTTATTTCTGTCTGCTATAAGCTTATATGTACGTGGATCGGTACGCACATACACACACATACAAACATATATAACACACACATAAACATATACACACACATATATATTACATATATATAGATAGAAACATACTTACATATATATATATATATATTTAACCAGATATACACAAACCTATGCCAATAAGAAAAAATGGAATGACAAGCTGGGGTGGGGGTGAAAGGTGGGAATACGAAGTCAAAAAGCAAAGTAACGAATATACATACATACATGCATACATACAGACACACACACATATATCTATATATATATATATAGACATACACACACATATATATAGGTGGGTAGATAGATATGTGCGTATTTATATTAAACAAACAACCCCTCTCTTCCCTTTTACCACTAAGAAATATCCTCAGGGTTTCTACACGTTGTTATTCTACCGTTTTGGCCCCAGGGTGGAATGTGTTGTAACGCATTTTCAGTGATGTATGTGTGTGTATGTATGTTGTATGCGTGTATGTGTATGTGTATGTTTGTGTGTGTGTGTCTGTATATTTACGTCAGTGTTGTTGGTGTTTTGGTGAATGTATTTTCGTGTGTGTGTGTGTGTGTGTCATTGTCTATTCCACCCCGGGGCTAATTTAAATATACCCTGATTACTTGAAAGATACAAGATGATCACAATAATAATGAAGGCTTCCTATTGTTGTCCTTCTTGTTCTTCTTCCTGCTCTGGCCCCCTGCTCTTCTTTATCTTCTTTTTGCTCTCCTTCTCTTCTTCCTCCTCCCCCCCATCCGCCTCTTCTTCTTCTTCTTCTTCTTCTTCTCTTATTTCTCCTCTTTCTTCTTGTTCTTGTTCTTGTTCCTCCCTTCCTTCTTCTCTTACCTTTTCACCTCCCCTCCCTCTTCACCTCACCTCCCTCTTCATCTCTCCTCCCTCTTCACCTCTCCTCCCCTTCACTTCCCCTCCCTCGTCACCTCCCATCCCTCGTCCCCTTCCTTTTCCCTTCCCGCTTCTCCCCCTCTTCCACTTCCTTTTCCCGTCCTCTCCTACCCTGCTCCTGCACTTTCCCTGTTCTCTCTCCTCCTCCCCTTCTTCTCCTTATGCTAATAAGTATGCCTGTAATGATGACGATGATGATGATGGTGACGAAGAGCATGAGCAACGTGAGGGTAGCCGTATTGCTAGAGGTTGTAGTACGAGTGGCGATGATGGTGATGCTGCTGCTGCTGATGATGGTGGTGGTGGTGATGATGATGATGATTGTGGTGATGAAGATGTATATAATGATGATGGTGATGAAGACGATGATGGTGATGATGATGTGATGATGATGATGATGAGATGATGATGATAGTGATGATGATGGTAATGATGACGACGACGACGATGACAATGTTAAGAGATATTGTTAAATCGCCAATAATCTCAAAAAGTGTTCTTCCACTGGCATCAGGCCATAAATTCCAACAATTTCTATCCGACTGTGGCCAATGAACCGTGCCTCCACAACGCCACAGATGGTGTGGAATTGTCATCAAATAAACACTTCATCAAATTGACATTCAACAACGGGTGGTGTTGGCGACAGGATGATGGCGGTGACGGTGATGGTTATGATGATGATGATGATGATGATGATGATGATGATGATGATGTTTATGATGACAGTGTTGATGTTGGTAATGATGATGATGAGGAGGAAAAGGAGGGGAAGATGGTGATGGTGTAGTGGAGGATTTTGGAGATGATGGTGGTTAAAATGATGACGATGATGATGATGATGATGATGGTGGTGGTGGAGCTGGTGGAGATACTGAAGATGATGATGATGATGAAGTACTCTTCCAGCAACGCTGGACATCGTTTTAACAATCGTTCTCTCAAATGTGCCAGTGAATAACCTTCTGTATATTCGCTCAAATTGTTCAGAATAGCAAATGCTTATCAACAAAATTATATTTTGCGGACTTCCAACCAGTATGATCCTCTTCTCAACAAGAAGACCGATTTCAACTTACATACATCAGCACTAGTGGCACCGTAGGTCCTGGGTAATTTAAAATCTACTCATCTTAATCGGCCCACTAAAAACACCCTGTTAAAACAACTTGTCTCCAGAAAACGTGGAATTATATCAAACAAATGAAAAATCCTGTAACTGTCGCGCATCCAATTTATGCCCTCTTGAATGTTTTTGCTTACGCAAAAATGTGTTATATAAATCCAGATTGATGACACCCCGAAACCACAAGGCAATGTTATATATTGGGAGCACTGTAGACTGTAAGTGTAAATTCCGTCCACACATTAATTCTTTTATAAACCCTACAACCAAATTTTCTAATTCATTAGCACAAAATATACAGTACAAACTACCCTGGTCAATAGTAACAGAAACGTATGTTACTATTTACAATTAATATACACGTAAATGTAAACTCTGTATTAAACAATCATTAACTATTCTGCGTATGTATAATTCTTCGATGTTAATCACATTTTCAGATGTTATCTTCTTTTGTAGACACAGGTATTATTCGCCCTTAGAATTGGCTAACTCTTCATAATTTCAAAATAAATTATTATTCAAATAAATCTGAATTGTAAAAGCTTTATTATATCTTCTCATCTAACCATCCACCTATAATATTTTAATAGGGGTATATTCTTCCCTCTTACTATTCTCTATATAAAAGATACTCGCCTCCGTTATGGTAAGTGTAGCCCTTTATAAAGTCTGACAATTTTGAATTCCACCACATCTACATAACAAATGTAAACCTATCAGATGGTAACTTCCCTGAAGAAGGCGGTGGTATGAAATAATAGATTTAGAATCTATTATATATTTGGATCACCATGCACCCCAGAAACGGCCTCGGACCTTAAAGACTCATAACCTTCCATATCCAGTTATAACATTCTACAGAATATAAATGATATCAGGAATGAAACGGGTAGAGTGTCAAGAGTCCAACGGCTGTTTCTGGCGGCTTGGTGGTCCGTGAACTCGATAAAGTGGAAGCAGTCAAATTATTCCTTTCTCGTAAATAAATATCATAACGCGAGATAACTATTGTTCCTTTTCCGCCATTCATATTCTAAGTTAAAATGAAATATTTTGCTGAGTGAGTTTATTCTAATGAAGCTGCCAGAGGTCTCCCCACTCTCTCTCTCTCTCTCTTTCCACATACATACATACATACATATGTATCTGTGTGTCTGTATGTGTGTTTATACATATAATATCTCTCTCGTTCTCTCTCTCTGCCTCTCTCTCTCTATATGTAGTACACCACACAACACACCCACACACACACATATATATATATATATATATATATATATGTATATATATCTGTAAATAACATATATATATATACATATATATGTATATATATATATATGTTATTTACAGATGCATATATGTATATATAGACAAGTATGTAGATAAATAGATGCCTATGTATTATAGATATATAGGTAGGTAGAATGATAGGTAACAGTTATAAACTAAATATATGAATATATACATATATATTTATATATATGAACATGCATACATATTATATATATATATATATATGTGTGTGTGTGTGTGTATTAACTTTTGTATATATGTTCACACACACATTTACTCACGCACACACATGCACACACAGTCACTCATACACACTCACGCGTGCGCACACGCACACACACGTGTATGCAAACTTAAGAAAGTGGCTGTCATACTGGCCATTTGGTAGGTAAATGCATATTTAGATATACAGACAGATACTTATCCGGTAACAGAGTTAGACAACGAGATGGCATTATAAATAATGAAACACACATATTATTCATAAAAGTGCTGCACACACACACACACACACACATATTCACACACTTATACATATGTAAGCTAGATCATAGTTATATATCTTAATACATTTCTTTATATAAGCACACAGCACACACACACAAGCACGCACTATATATATTATATACATATATATATATATATATATATATATATATATATATATATATATATATATATATATACATAATATATATATATATACATATATATATATATATTATATATATATATATGCATACATATATATGTATATATGCATACACATATTATAATACATACAGACACAAACACGCATATTGAGATAATGATAAAGTGAGAGAGGTGGGGTTAGAGAGAGAAAGGACGGTTGCGTGTGGCTAAGAAGGGAAGAGGTGTGAGGAAGAATGCAATGGAATGGAGAAACAAATAAGAAGAGAAATGGGGAGAGTAAAAAAAAAGAGAGCAAGGGAGAAAAGTAAGAGAATTGATTTAGATATCGAGATAAAGAGAAAAAGTGTGAGAGAGAGAGGGAGGAGGGCGGGGAATTTGGTTTGAGAAAGTGAAAAGAAAAGAGAGAGGGCGAATATGTGTTAGTGAGTAAATGTATGATTTCTTTAGATTTTCGTTGATTATTGAATATCTTTGGAATCTTAATTCTGTGTGACATTTGGTCAAAGGTAAATGGAACTGTGACTTCATTTGGCTTCTTTTACTCATCTACCGGT
>NW_021834882.1:40000-45029 GCF_006345805.1 Octopus sinensis
GATAAATTCATTCAATAAAATTACCATTGGCTCCAACCATGACCTACAGACGACTTTGGAATCTCCTGCAACTCTTCTGAACAGTCTTCTTGTTTAAGTTGGTGACTGCTGCCATAATCCTTGCCTTCAGTTCATCTTCGGTGTTACAAGGAGTTTTGTTGGTCTCTCGCTCAACTGCGCTCTACACATAATAATCAAGGGGTTTGCAGCCTGGGGAGTTACGTGACCAGATGTAGTCTACAAAATAAAAAATAAAGTGTGCACATGCGTAAAATTAAAAGTATAATATGGCGAAAATTTACCCATCGCACGCTGTATATGTTTATATATATATATATATTATATATATATATATATATATATATATATATATATAAGACAAAACACCACTAAATATAAATGACGCTTATGTTTGAATATAGTGCTTTTATATGTAAATATTATGCATGTATATATATTAGGTCATCCCATAAATGCTTTTTAAATTGCATGAATTAAAAGTCTGAGTGGGAAGGGATAAACGACCTGCATCAACTTGCTATAAAAGCAGGTAGTGGTTTTACCTTGTACTTATTCTTAGTGCAAGATTTGATGAATTCAGTTTGATTTGAGCAGTTATTTTTCTCAAAGCTATAATAGAAGTGACAAAGGAACATATTTGGTAAGTTTTGCTTTATGAGTTCAATAAAGGCAACAACACAACGGAACGTGCGAGGAATATTAACACAGTCTCTGGGGATTGGACAATAAGCGTAAGCCAGTGTCAACGGTGGATCCAAAAATTCCAACTCGGAAACTACAGCCTAGAAGACAAGCCTCATCCTGGAAGATCTGTAGAGCTTGATGAGAATATCTTGCAAACTCTGGTGGAGCAAATCCTGTTGAGCAACTAGCGGAGAAGCATGGATTTGTTCATTCAACCATTCATCGACACTTTTATGCCATTGGAAAAGTCAGCAAATTAGGTCAATGGGTTCCTCACAAACTCTCCCAGTCTAATTGCAGGCTGAGAGTTAATGTGTGTTCTTCTTTGCTGTTACATCTCATGAATGAATATTTTTTGGACTGAATGGTGATTGGTAACGAGAAATGGGTTCTCCATAAAAATGTCAAGCACCGAATACAGTGGGTAAGGAGAGGAGAAACACCAGCACCCCAGGCTAAGGAAGGTCTTCACCCACGTAAGCTGTTGTTATCTATTTGGTAGGATATGAAAGGTTTAGACCACTTTGAACTTTAAAACCCAACCAAATGGTAACAAATGATAACTGCTGCGAACAGTTTGAGCGGCTTAAGTCAGCGCTAGAAGAAAAACGGTCATCTTTGGTTTCAAGACGAAAGGTGTTCTGCCATCAGCAGAATACTCGGCCACATACAGCGATGATGACATTCCAAATTGACTTATGATTGCATAGCAGTGGGTGTCACACATTATACTGTCATGCAGTATAACTCACCAGTGTTTCACAATAAATAGACCGAGAGATGTTGGAGGGTCCGTTAAAATATTTACACCTTTCCCTTAATCAAATAACTGACAACTATGCATGCCCCACAATGCGTGCAAGTGTGCGTCTGTGCGTTCATCTATCTATCTATCTATCTATCTATCTATCTATCTATCTATCTATCTATCTATCTATCTATCTATCTATCTATCTATCTATCTACCTATGTATGTATGAATGAACGTATCGCTCTCTCTTTTATATATATATTATATATATATATATATATATATATATATATATAAATAATACATGTATACATTTATATATATACATATATATATATATGCATCATATATAAAAAATATGTATATATATATATGTATACATACATTTATAAATATATGTATATGTATACATATATCTATCAATGTGTATGTGCGTGTGTTTGTGCGTGTGTGTGTGTGTGCGTTTGTGTGTGAAGGCTTGTGACCCTGTGGTTAGAATGTTGCGCTCATGATCGCTAGATTGTGGGTTCCATACCCAGACCGAATTTCAAATTTCAGGATTAATATTAATACGGTTTCGTTCTGAGTTCAAAGTTCCGCCAAAACTGCCGTTGATCCTTTCGGGTTCGTTAAATAGGTACCAAAGAAAGTTCGTTAAAATTCGTTAAATTAAGTACCACATAATACCTCCTACGAAATTGCTGGCCTTGTGCCAAATGTTCAAACCAATACGAGTAATGTTTACATATATATGCAAACCGAAATATCTATACATTAGTATGAAATGTAATTTAACTGGCCAATCGAGGAATCTATTTGTTGAAACGTATCGTAAAAGATACTGAGGTGAATTAAAGTTAAGAATAGAAATTTACCCATTTCATCATGGACACTAATTTCACATGCAAAGTACTTAATTTCCTATCAAACTGTGCTTCGTTCTTATTATTCATAAAGCTCAAACTGAAATCCTTTCAATGAGCGGCATCTCTTTAATGAACAGAGAATGCTGCTGGTACGGTGAGATTTATGTACAATCTCTCTTTTGTTTTATCAATCATATCACTTCACACACTTGTTTTAATCCCCCTTTTCTTTATCTTTCTTTATTCTCCAACACTGTCTTTTTCTCTTACCTTCTCTTTCCCCTTAACGATTCTCTTTATCACTTTTTAAATTCCCACATCACTAACGTAATGTAACCGCCTTTCTTCCTCATTTTCTCTCCCGCATGCTTCTCCGCTGCACCTTTTCCATCTTCGTTTCCTCCTCTATTTTCTACAAGCGAAGTATATTCATGCGTAGATGAATACACATGGTCATGTATATGTATATGTGTGTCTGTGTGTGTGATTGTGTGTATGTGCACGTAACCATGTATAAACGCACTGGTATTCTATATCAACCTACAAGACACACAGACACACAACCAATCGCACGCAACCACATCAGAAGATGAACCTTACAACAATAACGGAAAGCGTCAAACGCCAGCAAAATGCAATGGCGGAGATGAGGGCAAGAGGCAAGTGGGTTGGGCATGGCGACCCAACCACACAATAGTGTAAAAATTCTAAAGGGAGATAAATATGAAAAAGAAGGGACGAAATTTAAAATCAAATGACGTCATGATTAGATTTTAATCAAATAATTGGATTTCTGTGTGTTGTATTGATTTGATTGCTAATTAAAATTAGCGACTGACACGTCATTATTATTAGGGAAATATTAAGAGTGCCATGCAACGCTGCCATATTCTACATTAGCTACAGCAACACAGAATGTCATTGTCATGGTCTAATGCATATTCATTACTCCCAACGTGACCACCACCATCGACAATAACAATCAATACCAGAAATGCTATCATCACTACCACCGCAAACAACAATAACATCAAGAATACCAGTAATACTTCCGTCACCCACTTACGGGCTTTTAACATGGATACGAGCATTTTGATGATTGGTGCACCTATCATTCAACAGTATCACCGCTCTAATCGCTACCCTACCATAAGCAACAATGACCCTTTCTACTATAGGCACAAAGGCTGAAATTTGCTCAACGGGGACTTATTTTAGCAACCCCGAAAGGATGAATGGTAAAATCAACTTCTGATGGAATTTGAACTCAGGACGGGAAGACTAATTGGAAGCTTCTAAGCATTTTCCTCGGCGTGCTACCGATTCTGCCACCACGACGCCTTACCATCACCCACAATAATGGCTTCAAAATTGGGCACTGGACCAGCAGATTTTCAGGGTCAATGTAATAAACTTGACCCTGGACTTGGCGGTTAGTTACTGTTTAGGTCATCACATTACAACTGAAGTTAATAAATACTAAATAGATCAGTCACAAGCTTCCATTATGTAATCATCCTCGTAATGCAAGTTATGTATAAACAAATGTATATATATATATATATATATATATATATATATAGGTATGTGTGTGCGTGTCTCTCTGTGAGTACAGATATGCACAGATACACATACATATATGTGTGTAAGAGTCTGTATGTGTGCATAGTCTCACACACGACATCAACAGGCAAAGGGACACGCGGACATGTAAACCATGAGTTTCAACAACGGATTTTAGTTAATTAATTCTCATCAGGGCCCTGCTTTGTAAAGACTTCACTAAACTGAACCAAGCGTTTAACGGTACAGATTAGGCTGAAATGCAATTAACGTCTCTGTTTTAATGCGTTGGTATGTTTTTGTGACGATAGATTTTCTTAAGCCTTCCATTATAATCCTTGCATACATATGTGCGCATGTATATATATGTGTATACATATATATAGATATGTGTGTATGTGTGTGTGTGTGCATACGTATATGTGTGCTTGTGTGTGAGTGTATCTGCGCGAGTGAGTGTGCCTGAGTGTATGTGTATTTAGATGCGTGTCTATCAGAATAGGTGGTGGATGTGAGTATATACATATATATAATGTGTGTGTGTGTGTGTTATATAGTTAGAAAAATACACCGACGGACAGTTAGATACATATACACATATACATACATATATATATATATATATTTATACATAACACACACACACACACACACACACATACACACACACATATATATATATATATACAGCACATCTCAATAGTCATACGTACAGAGAGTCGATTGAGTCGCGTGTTCCTGGTCTATATCGAAAGAGTACAGAAAACGAAAAACTATAAAACCAAACAAGTACAACCAAACAAAAGCACATCTGAAGAATGACAGTCGCTACAACTGTTAATTAATGGCATTATATAGTATGGAATTAAGATTCCACAATTCCTGAAAATAACAGGTTCCTATATTCGCTATTTCATGAATATTTTATATTTCGCAACTTTTACCATTAATTAATGTAATAACAGTTTGCCTGGAATATTCCGAAATATATTTGAAAACCATATTTACGTCTTACATTTATTACCATTTCATCAATTGGAATTATTGCAGTGTGTTGTTGTTGGTTTTTGTTGCTTGTTGACCGACCATCAAATAAATTATTTCCGGTAGCCATTTTTCTGTGTTTCCTGATGGAAGCCATTTT
>NW_021834883.1:0-44569 GCF_006345805.1 Octopus sinensis
GCTAGATAGACCTGTCTCCTAGCTTCCCTTCTGGCAGTCTGATACACTCCTGCTACCACCGTTCTCCAGGCCTTCCAAGCCTGTTTCTTTTGTCTAATAGCCCTATCAACAATATTGTTCCACCACCATGTTATTTTGGGTCTTAAGGGGACTTTGCACCAGCCACAGACCTGGTCAGCGGCTTTCAGCAGGTTGTCCCTCAGAAACGTCCAGTTGTCTTCTACCCCATGTGTAGCTATACCCCTTCCACTTCGTCAAAGGCTTCAAGTAACATATCTCTAAATCTCTGTCCATTCGCAGGGTCTTTAAGCTTCCAGACCCTTCTTCTCCATGTTGGTCGTCTTCTAGTCGCCCTCTTAGTCCTGATCCTAAAGTCACTAACTACCAGTCTATGTTGTGGGGTGCATTCTTCGCCTGGGAAGGTTTTTGGCATTTATAAGCAGCCATCTTTCCCTTTTTCTGGTGAGGATGTAGTCGATTTGGCTAGTATGCGGCCCGATCGGTAGGTGACCAGGTGGCGTGTTGGTTTCCTGAAGTTAGTGTTGCAGATCATAAGACTATTCGCATCGCAGAACTCCAGCAGCCTGGTTCCCTCCTCGTTGCGGGAACCATAACCGTAGCCTCCATGGACGCCATGGAAGCCCCCAGCATGTCGTCCCACATGCCCATTGAAATCACCAGCCACAAAGAGAAGGTCCCTGTCGTTCGTCAATGAGGTGGTCTGCAGTAGTAGTGTCATAGAAACTGTCTTTCTGTCCATCGGTAGCCCTGGCTGAGGGGCATAGGCCGATATAATGGTTGCTAATCTATTATGAAGCACTATTCTAATCTTAAGTATTCTGTCACTTACTCTGATTACCTCAATTACTCTATCCATTTCTCAGCGATAAGTATACCCACGCCACCAACCCCGTCAGTGTTCCCTGCCCAGAAAATCTTCTATATTACATAATTAGAATAAGTTGAAAATTAAATATTTATAAAATATATAAATAAATTAATGAAAATAGATTAAATTATAGAATTTTAACTTAATTTATGTTTATTATATGATGTATTTTACGTATTTAGTATTAAAATTATTTAGACTTTACAATTTTTCCACTTAATGGTATATTAAAGTTAATTTTTTTCCCTTATTCTTACAGCTGAAATACATTTGTAATTTTAATAGCTTAAATACATATTTCTGTGTATTTCTTCTATAAATTGTCTTTAGGTGATATATTTCTTATAAACGCTAAGTTCTATGTTTTACGTTTAAATTTTTAGTTAACGAAAATCCTTCGAAACGATAAGTTATATTTTTATTTTAAGAAATATTGTTAAATGCTTTTCGATTATTTATAGTTAATACATGTATTTTTATATATTTATTTGATGATTAGTATAAGTTAAGATGAGTACATTTATTCTATTATTATTTTTTATTATTTATTATCTTAGAGCTGATGAGTGACTATATTTTTAAATAGAATTAATTTTAAATGGAATTGATTTTCTTCTTATTATTATTATCTATTTGAAAATATAGCCACGAAACGCGCATAGTCTTTTTACTACTGTTTACTATTTATTGTACTTTATTGATTTTTAGAATAAGGTTTTTTTTGTAGTATATGTTTTCTATATGGTGTGAATAACATCTTTCTTTATTGAATTGTTTAATAGAGGTTTTTCTCTAAATTATGTACACACACACACACACATATATATATATATACATATATATATATAAACAAAATAAGCAACAAGGACATCCAGAGGTAATGCAGTACGATCATTTCATGCGACTCCATTTAATTAAACAATGCAAACATTACATCAATTTAAAATGCAGAGCAATCTTCAGCTGCACAAAGACATTAGTATAATTTTATCCAAAATCTCCAAGAGGATAAGGAGATAGACAAAGAACATGTTTTACCAACAACATTACAGTTGTGACTGAAATTTTTTCAAAAAAAAGACACTACTTTTCACTGATTATTTCTATTATTCAGATTTAATTACGAAAGGGGGGGTCAGTTTAATTTTATAGGCTAGTTTAGCAAATCTGAGAGAAGACAGAGGGTAGTGTCAGTTTGGGGTGGGGTAAAGTAGATAGACAATTTAAGTGGCATAGTCATAAATCAAGATTTATTTGAAGCAAAGCCATTTGGTTCAGTAAGAAGATACTTCAAACAAGATGTTAGCTGCTATTAAGCAGACCAATGCTGATGGTACAGGGGAAGTCTTATCATATAGTACTACATTTACCTACTATAAAACAATGCTGCTATATATTTATATATATGTACACAGATAAAGTTAAGGGTTAATCTAAAGAAAACTAGGAATAATATTTATGAATACTTTCAGTATATATTAAATTTTACACAATAGAGGGACAGAAAATATAGAAATAGTTCAATATTTACATATTTAAATACTAACTTAACATATATTTATAATTATTGATTAAATGGTATTTACTAGTATTAATAAAGGAAAATTGAGGTAAAAGAATGTTAAAATTAGATATTAAATATTAACAATGTTAGTCTAATCAGATTTTTTTATTTTAAATTGTGAATATTCCAGCATTGTATGAAATTTATAGAGATGTAGGACTTACAGTAATTTTATAAATAAATAAATAAATGATAGTTTTAAAAATAAAATAAAATAAATAATCATTAGTAGAACATTATAGAAAAAGGGTAAAATGGCTTATATACCAAAACTATGGTAAGGTGTATTTAGCTTATTCACATCAATAGGTAAGATATTTTTAGAAAAAATTTAATAATTCAAAATGTTAGACTAAAAATTATATTTACTTGTCACAATAATATCTATAAAAGACTGATGTTTAGTGTTGGCTAAAGAAATAATTAAATTATGGAACAAAATTTTACTATCACCTAATCTTTTTATAAATTAAGGGTTATATTATAGGTTTAAGAAATTGTTGTTATTACATCCTACATGATATTTATATTTTCTACATGATATTTATATTTTCTAATTGGTACTTATTTAGAAATGTTATTTAAATAAAGTTCTTTATACATACTCAGATCAGGCAGGGAGAACTATTTGAGAAAAAGAGAAATCAAGTAATTCCTTTAAAAAAACTTTTCAAACAATGTTATTATGCTGTATAAGGTTAAAAAGTATTATTTAGGGTAATCAAGATTATTAAGAGGAGACTTTTAACAAAACAGGATACCACTATTGACTTATATACCAAAATCCTTTAACTACAATGGAGGGAGGTAACAGAAAATTGCAAATAAATAGACTAATGTTATATATTTTTTACTTATCTAAAAACTTTACTTATTATAAGGTTTCTGTGGAGATTGATCAAATGGATTTAACCAATATTTAATTGGAGTAACTGAGGTTAAAAACATGTCCACTATATACTGATTTAATTAATTTTAAAATTTAGTGGAGATACAAGTAATATTACAGTTTCTAAAGAGTTCTTATTTGGAGGGGCTATTTAAAATCAATATAAATATCAAAATTAGGGGTATGGAACATTTTAAGAAAAAAGGATGAAAAATATTATTACTGAAACTATTTAGAATAATGTGTCATTTTTTGTATAATGTTAAAATAATGAATATTTACCATTTAGATGAGAGAACAAATATATTATTAGTTAAATCTTAATTTAGGCAGTTAAAATTTTGGCATTTAAATTTTAAAATTTTTGAAGATACCTATATTGTTTATTATAAGTTAAGTACGGCTGTATATGTGTACAACAATTTAGGCTTATATAAAGGTAATTATAGAGTATTGAAAAAGATTAGGTAGAGTAGAACCATCATAGAAACTGATGTGAAAATAGCTAAATCACTAAAATTATGATGGAGTATGTATACAACTTAGTAACTTCGATAGATGAGATTTATAGAATATATGCAATAATTTTAGAAATTAAAAATTATTTACTCAATTTGCTTATGTTATTTAATCATTAATACCTAGTGTTGACTAAAAAATTAATGTTGCAGGGTATGCACTTATGCATTGAATTTAAAACTAAGAGGTATATTTTAAGATTTAAAAATTCAGGATTAATAAAATGTTATTTTCTAAAAATATTTAAAGGTACGGGTAGTACTATGTACACACAATACCCCCAGATCTACTTGGTTATTTAACAGGTTTACATTATCCTTATGTTTAAAAATTTCATAAATCTCTATAGACCAGAGCTCGCATCCATATCTACTATTTTTATAAGGTTGCGCTTTTCTTACTATGTCCCATTTGAGTCTAAATCTAATTCTATTTTCCTTTACTTCCCAAATCTTATTGGATAATGTTGTGCAATTTGCCTTGAGGATCACATCCAAACAGCTGGGTGGATTCGCATGAAAAATGGCAGACATGTGGAGACAGGTGCATAGATTGGAATGCAGTTTGTATTTTTTTTCCTAGCCCCCATAGTTAGCGAGAAAATCGATTAAAACTTTTTCTAATGTAATTCCCCTGCCATTAAAACAATCAGTTGCTCACACAGCTGGCATATACCATTTCACTAGCAACAAGGGGAGTACAGGATGACAGTCACCAAAGTCAATCATACATACATAACCTCTCTCTCCTTTTCTCTATCAGTCACATTCACTCACTACAAAAAGGGAATAACAAAATTTCAGTTAACTCTTTCTCAGCCATATATAAATATATACATCTATGTATACATACATACATAATAACCTGTGTGTGTGTGTGTGTGTCACTGAAGCCATTCATACATACATAACCTCTCTCTTACTTTTTCTCTGTCAGTCACTCACACATTCACTCACTACAAAAAGTGAATAAAAAATTTCAGTTATCTCTCTCTCTCTCTCTCTCTTTCTCTCTCTTTCTCTTTATCTCTCTCTTTTTGTCTCTTTCTTTCTCTCTCACACATATACACGCACATCAGCAACATTACTCTCTCTGTCTCTTCACACACACTAACAAAAGCATTTCACACACCCCATCAAACACACGCACACATGTACATCAATTTTTCCACTTCACACCAACATCAAAAGAACTTCACTCATACAATCACACTCTGTCTCTTTCACTTTCACGCCGACTTTTTTTTGTTCTTCCAAATGAAAAAAAAATCCTTAAAGGAAAACGTTTTGCAGATGTGGAAGAGGTGAAGAAAAAACTGATGGAGGCATTAAAAGGCTTCACTTCACAAGAGTTCCAGGACTGTGGAAAAACACATCTTGACCAATGCTTTGCTTCAAATGGAGAGTCCTTTGAAGGCAATAAAAGAGTAAACATGTAAAACTAAGTGAATAAAATAATATTGCAAAATTCTGGTTTCTTTTGGATACCCACCTCATAATAACAATAATAATGATAATGATGGTTTCTTTCTTTTGAGAATAGTAGTGATAATAAAAATGGTATGCCAGATGATAATTTCATAATCTGTCATTAGAATCTATACTTACATCTACACTGTGTTGTTTCAAGTGATCTTCAGTCTTCATCAGATTTGGACTAGGAACCTTGTATTTCTAAATGAGAGTAAACATTCTTATCTACTTTGACATTGACACATGAGAAGAAAAGATAACCAAAGTATGAGGACGTGTTCACTTTTGAAGTGTGGTTGTGTATTCAGTTACGTTGTCATCATCATCATCATCTCCAGAAACAATAGTTTTAATAATAAAGTGTAAACTCATCACTCTGTGGTCTGTACTCATTCATCCACTTACGTTTCCTTTGTTTGTGGTTGCTATTATTTTTGTTAAACACAATGTCTGCCTGATCAAGCAAGCATGTGCTGAAAGAGATTTCCAGCCATGATCATTGTCATCTTTTTCAGACAAATATATCTTTACCAGCATCACCTTAGTGGCTCTGGTGCCGGTGGCATGTGAAAAAACATTTGAGCGAGGTCGTTGCCTGTGCCGCAAGACTGGCTCCTGTGCAGGTGACACGTAAAAAACACCTTTTGAGCGTGGCCGTTGCCAGTACCGCCTGACTGGTCCTCATGCTAGTGGCACGTTAAAGCACCCACTACACTCTTGGAGTGGTTGGTGTTAGGAAACTCTGCCAGATCAGATTGGAGCCTGGTGCAGCCATCTGGCTTGCCAGTCCTCAGTCAAATCATCCAACCCATTCTAACATGGAAATGGACGTTAAATGATGATGATGATGATGATATCTGTTTTTAAAGGCAATAGTGTTTGCTGTCATCTTTTTGGGGTTTCTTTTTCAGACATAGTGTATCTTAGACTACATTATCAAATGTGTCTGTTTTTAAGACTGTAGTGTTTGTTTGAATTAAGAGGACTTTGGCTGCTAATTGTATCAGGTTGAACAACCACATAGAAGTTCCCTCATAGACCCTTGTAAGTTTGTAATTAAGAGCATGTTGTACTGTGGGTGAAACTAATATCATGTAATTTGAAGTAAAATTAAAGTAAAATGATAATGGCTAGCAGTATCATCATTGGTTAGCATCAGATGTGGCGTGCAGGAGAGACGTTTGCGTTGGTATGGTTATGTACTACGGATGGATAAGGAGAGATGTGTGAAGAAATGTCACTCCCAAACAGTTGAAGGAATCCGGGGTAGAGGTAGACCCAGGAAGACATGGGATGAGGTGGTCAAGCACGACCTTCAAACGTTGGGCCTCTGGAGACCTCTGGAGATATGCTGTAACTGCGAAGACCCGACAAATGAAATGAGTTCATGGTTCGCAGGACGGCCTGCTGTGCTTACTTTGGATTGTACGGCAACCTGCTGTACTTGAGGAGACCTATTGAGTCAAGTACATCAAAATCAAAATCAAATGGAAATTGTAGTTGTGATACCCGTGCCAGTGGCACATAAAAATCACCATCTGAACGTGGCCGATGTCAGCGCCGCCTTGAATGGCGTCCATGCCAGTGGCATGTAAAAAGCACCAACCGATCGTGGCCGTTTGCCAGCCTCCTCTGGCCCTTGTGCCGGTGGCACGTAAAAAGCACCCACTACACTCTCAGAGTGGTTGGTGTTAGGCAGGGCATCAAACTGTAGAAACGCTGCCAGATCAGACTGGAGACTGGTGCAGCCTCCTGGCTTTCCAGACCCTGGTCGAACTGTCCAACCCATGCTAGCATGGAAAACGGGTGTTAAACGATCATGATGAGGAGGATGAGGATGATATATTCTTCCATGTCCTGTTTTCTTCAGACTTTTATCTTATTGAGATAAAGTTCTCTTGTATTATTTTTCGCAAATTATTGTTTGCAAGATGATTGTAATCATTGTATATTGCTATGGTTCGCTGTCCTTTATTCTTCTCCTCACACTGATGAATAAAAATATGAGAGGATTGAGGATGGTACTTTCATTTCATTATCAAGATTTAATGCCGACACGAGGAGTTATGTCCCTTATGCAATATAGTGACTACGGTGTGTTAAGAGTTTGAATATTTATGTCTAAATAATCAGTGAGTGAATAAAAACGCATTTAGTCTTATTACAATAAAATCAATTCAATTTAAATATAGTCACTCTTCAGGTCCAAAATAAAAACAATAAAATAATCAAATAAATATAAAAATGCGTAATTTTACAATAAAAATCAAACAAACTACAATAATATATCATAAAATACAAACACGAAATATCTTAACAAATATATTCTGGTATAAATAAGACTAGGATAAATAGGTATAAATATTTATATCTATGAAAATAAATTTTAACTTGTATAAGAAAAGAATAACAAATTATAATATATCATTACTAGAAAATTAAAATACAATTAATTAAAATATTTAAAACAATTATATATATATATATATAAAGTTAATCCAAACAAGAAAACAAAAAGACAACAACGTGAGGATGTGGAACAATTAAAGTATTATTGGGTGCTCAGGGAAGAAGAAGGGTATGACGTTTCGAGCGGAGCTCTTCGTCGGAAACATAGGAGAAAGAAAGATCCCGAGGTGGGAGGACGGAGGGAAAAAAATGCAAGTGGTCTTCACGAGGTCAACATACTGAAAAGGCAGAAGTAGTAAACAAGAGGGTGCAGGTTTTCAAAGACAAGAGAGCAGAAAAAGAAGGAAGGTAAACAACGGTGTGCGAGATGACAAGGGTGTGTGTGTATGTGTGTATAAGGTGGGCGAAGGCTAGGGCAAACAGCAGTAGCAACGGTGTGCGAGATGACAAGGGTGTGTGTATGTGTGTATATGGTGGGTGAAGGCTAGCGAGTCACAGGTCAGAAACAAGAAGGAATGTGTGTGTGTGTGTGTGTTTAGTTGTAGTATGTGTGTGTATGGCGAGTAACTGCTTAACTAAGTGTATGTGTGGGTGTGTGTGTGTGTGCTTATATGTGCGTATATGTATAATTGTGTGCATGTATGTATGTGTGCGCATGTTTTGGTGTGCGTATGTATGTGTGTGTCTGTGCTTATATGTGTGTACATATGTGTATGTGTGCGTGCACATGGAGGTATATGTTGTGTATATGTATGTGTTGGTGTGTATGTGAATTTGTGTGTGTTTGTACGTGTGTAAGTGTGTGTATTGTATATATATATGTAAATGTGTGTGTGGGAGTGAATGTATGTATGTGCGTGTGTGTACAAAATGTAGGGGTATTATATGTGTGTTTATATGTTTATGTGTGTGTATATATATGCATGCAAGGAAACACATCGCAACTGAAGGAATGATGGAAAATACTCCTGCGATGACAGGCGTAAGAGAAACCCCAGGCACAACGCGCCGGCCCAGACCCGAACCCGAGATATAGCCAGAACCCACAGGCGTGTGTGCATGCATGTATGTATGTATGTGTGCGTGCACGCATCCATGTGTATGCGCGTGCATGCGAGTGTGTGTGTGTATGTGTGTCCGTATGAGTGTATGTGTGTCCGTATGAGTGTATGTGTGTGTGTATGTATGTATGTGTGTATGTGTGGAAGTGTGTGTGTGTATGTATGTGTGCATGCGTGTGTGTGTATGTATGTATGTGTGCATGCGTGTATGTGTGTATGTATGCATGTATGCATGCATGTGCGTCTGTATGTGTGTGCATGTGTGTAAGTATATGTGTGTATGTGTGTAGGCATGTGTGTATAAGTGTATGTATGTATGGGTGTGTGTCTGTATGTTTGTGTGTGTGTGTATGTATGTATGTATGAGTGAAGGTATGAATGTATGTATGTGTGTGTACGTATGTAATGTATGTATGTATGCGTGTTTGTGTATGTATGCGTGTGCGTGTGTATGAAGGTGTGTATGTATGTGGGAGTGTAGGTGTGTGGGTATGTATGTGTGTGTGTATGTATGTATGTGTGTAAGTATGTGTGCGTGTAGGTATGCATGTGTGTGCATGTATGTATGTATACACACACACACGACGCATGCCCACACACACAACACACAAACAACACAATGCATGCATATAGGGCCGACCCCACCCCAGGCCCGTGCCAAAGCGCGCGCGGACACCCACACCACAAGAACCGAGATCCATCAACCCCTCAACCCAAAAGAAAGGGGGTGCGCCTGGATGCAAATATATGTATGTGTGCGTGCATTCGTGTAAACGTGTGCATGTGTAGGTATGTATGTATGTGTGTGTGCATGCGTGTATGTGTGCATGTATGTATGTAAAGTATGTATGTACGTATGTGTGTATGTGTATGTGTGTGTGTATGTGCATATGTATGTGTGTGTGTGTATGTATGTATGTGTGTGTGATTAAATGTGTGAATGTATGTATGTGTGTATACGTATGTGTGTGTGTGTGAACGGGCGTGTGTGTGCGCGCGTGGGGGTGTGTTATATAATACAAAATATACATTAAGTGAAAACTAAAATACTATAATTTAATCTATATATATTAAATTAAATTATTAATTTATTTATTTATTTAATACACATCTAAGTTAAATCTTATTCTAATTAAGTAATATACTCAGAACCGAGATCCATCAACACCTCAACCCAAAAGAAAGGGGGTGCGCCTGGATGCAAATATATGTATGTGTGCGTGCATTCGTGTAAACGTGTGCATGTGTAGGTATGTATGTATGTGTGTGTGCATGCGTGTATGTGTGCATGTATGTATGTAAAGTATGTATGTACGTATGTGTGTATGTGTATGTGTGTGTGTATGTGCATATGTATGTGTGTGTGTGTGTATGTATGTATGTGTGTGTGATTAAATGTGTGAATGTATGTATGTGTGTATACGTATGTGTGTGTGCGCGCGTGGGGGTGTGTTATATAATACAAAATATACATTAAGTGAAAACTAAAATACTATAATTTAATCTATATATATTAAATTAAATTATTAATTTATTTATTTATTTAATACACATCTAAGTTAAATCTTATTCTAATTAAGTAATATACTCAAGACTGCTCCAATCTGGCCAGTACACACACATAACATCCCCACCAACACAAAAAACACACAAACATACACACGCGCGCACACAGACGCACACATACACATGCGAACAAACACATACACACAGTTGCTCACACAACACCCTAACAAATATTAATCACACACATACACACACACACACATATACACACAGAAACATTTACATACACCACAATAAGCTCTGCGACCAATCAAAAACGGCCCACAAACACATGTATATACACACACACAGAGACATACAGACACACACACTCACACCATTCTGACCTCTAAGACCAGTCCCAAAAATCACTGAACCATGACAGACTAGCCCAGAAACAAAAAAAATCCTTTCAATTCTACATTGCTCTTTCTTCCCCCCAACCCAATCAACCTCCCACACTGTCCCTTAAAATAGCAAACAACCTGTAGCTTCACACAAAATAAAAAATGCTTAAACGGGTCAGTTCATCTCAAATTCTTTGTAAACTCCTAAATATATCTTCTTCTGTGTGTATGTATATATATATATACTACCAAATATGACTTTTCCTAATACTTTTCTGTGTATGTATATAGATACTTCCAAACAAACATGATTTTTAATGAACTCCTAATATTTTTATTGCACTTTTTGTCAAGATATTGCCTTGTAAACTGTTTTTAACATTTTTTTATTATTATCAAAGAAGGTATATATGTATTTTAATATTTTGTGACAACCAGTGCTTAACACAACAAAGCTTATACAAAGCTTTACATTTTACTTTTGACAATCTTTTTCTAAAAAAGTGAAACCGGTCAAGTGAATAAACATCTTTAAAATTGCATTTTCAAACCTTCTTTCATATATATATATGTATGTGTGTGTGTGTGTGTGTGTGTGTGTGTGTGTGTGTATAGGTAGATAGATAGATAAATAAATGGAGTTAAACACAGTTGTTATTCAAATCTTTATACTTCCGACATATGTTTTGAAGAAAACATTGGTATTATTTCAGAAGGAATAAAATGATGTAAAACAATGCAATCCTCTCATCAGGTAAAAAATGAAAACAAAACGCATCAAGAAAACATTTTAACCAAATGTGATTACTGCATATATGCAGTAATCACATTCAGTTAAAATGTCTTATCTATGCATTTTGTTTCTCTTTTTTTCCCCTGATGAGAAGATTGCATTGTTTTATATCATTTTATTCCTCCTGGAATTATACCAATGTTTTCTTGTGCAGTAGATGGGCAAGAAAACAGGATGCTTGAAAATGATGAAGGATGAAAATCCAAACATGTTGATTGTCCATTGCATCATGCACCAAGAAAACTTGGTTGCCAAGAAACTGTCCCTCTGTTCTTAATGAGATTCTACGAGCTATGATCAAGTGTGTCAATAGCTTTAAAGCAGATCCCAAAGTCGAATGCCTGTTTAACCCTTTCATTACCAACCCGGCTGAAACTGGCTCTGGCTCTGAGTACAAATGTCTTTTCATAAGTTTTTAATTAAAATCTTCCACCAAACCTTAGTCACAATTTACGTTCCTAACACTAGCTGAATGATAACCATAACCAAGTTATTTTACTAAATTCTTTGTTATATTTAAAGTAATTGAAAGAAACACAGAGCATCTCAAAATAAATACAGTAACGAAAGGGTTAAGCAGTTTTATGTAAATCAAAGTGCCAAGCATGTTTGATTATTGCTTCATACAGAAATGGCTATCAAGTGGAAATAGCTTAAAAAGGTTCAGGGAATTATTTGATCAGCTTAACGACTTTCTCAGTGATAAACGTAAAATGAAATATTCTAAATATTCTACAGTCTGACGACTGTCCTTAGTTGCACAGCTCAGTGAGTTCTTATACACCATGTAAATTCAGACGCTGTTATTCAGTTGTAAGTCAACACTAATTTAACAGACCTAATATGAAAGACATTCCTGCCATGGCCATTCCATTTTTTTATAATTTCTGAAATTATTATTACCTAATGTATGTATCTACACATATGTGAGCATATAAGAATGTATCTATCTATCGAGTATGTACACATATGCGTGTATGTTTGTGTGTACTGAAGGGTATATATTTGGTGCATAATTATTGCGGCTTTTTTCAACAAATTTTATTCAACAAAAACAATATTTGTAAACATTGAAAGAATGCACATACATACACACACACACACACACATATATATATATATATATATATATGTATGTATGTATGTGCATTCTTTATCACAAAATAACACTTAAAGGATATAACCTAAATTACCAGCTATATATATAATGTACTTCATTAATTATATCATACTTTAATTAATACTTATATTTATTAAATATGAAGGAACTACACATGTTTCCGTATTGGAAGATTACAATATATATACATATACACAACTGTATACCTATATATATATATATGCAGTCATAAGATTTACAATTATTCTAACATCTCTTCAGGTTCTATTTCAAAATATTATATATCTAATTTTACATCCCTTTTAAAATTAAGCATTAAAGATTAAAAATTAGAAATTAGAAATTAAGAATAAAAAATTAAGAATAAAAATTATACTTTGTAATATTAGGAATTAAAATTTTAAAATTATACATTATAAATGTGAATTAGTATATATATCAATCATGTAAAATCAAGTATATATCAAATACAGAATGTGAAATATAAGATTTAAACATCAGAATAAAAATGTCTGTGTTTAAATTTAATATATAACAAGAAAAATTCAAATACATGGAGGAGGATCTGTGATGATCTGGGGGGTTCTGTATCTTAGAAATCCGTCAGCAGAATTAATAGTCAAGACTATTTAAGCATCATATCTGTTCAAATTCATCCTATGCTTGCGGAACTGTTTCTGGAGGGAAACACAATTTTTCAGGATGATAATGCACCAATTCACACAGCTAAAGTTGTTACTGAATGGCATGAGAAACATTCTAGTGAAGTTGAACATCTTATCTGGCCACCACAGTCCCCATATCTCAATATTATTGAACATTTATGGTACATTTTAGAAAAACAAGTAAGGAGTTGATATTTTCCACTATCATCACAACAAGAACTGGAGACTGCTTTAGCTGAAGAATGGACAAAAATTCCTTTGGAAACAATTCAAACTTTGTGTGAGACCATACCTCATAGAATTTCAGCTGTAATTACTGCCAAAGGTGGTCCTACCCCATATTAAAATAAATTTGTTTGAAATTTTAAGGTGTTCCCATTATTTTGTCCAACCTCTGTATGTATGTATATATATATATATATATATATATATATATATATATGTGAGTGTGTGTGTGTGTGTGTGTGTGTGTATGCCATGTTATTTTGTATCTCTAACAATTACAGTGTAAACAAGTCCTATAAAACTTTGAAGCTTACATTGTTAGGTTTATTCTGAAATATTGTGATGGATTCTTTTTTGGAATATAACGCCCATCAAATTACTTCAGCATTGTTTTGACAGATTTCTTGATGTTTAAGAATGTCAGTTTGGCAAATCTGAATTATCAAACAAAAATTTGAAATGTTTATAAAACATCTTTCTTGACACTAGGAAAAGTTAATGTAAAACAGTGGTTAGAAATAAAGAAATAAAATATTAGGGATTCAAACCAGAATTATGAATTCAACCCATGATATAAGAATTGCTAAGAAAAGTATCATCTCTTAAATCATCCTCATTTTATTCAGGTATCTGAAATTAGAACATCAATGAAATAACTCAGTACTGTTATGTTGTGTTACTCCAACACTTAGTTCGTCTTGTCTCCTTTAGTTTTATCCATACATCCATCTCCACCCAATATTCTTAGGAGAGCCATGTGGAGTAGTGTCCTCATGTGGCACCTTTATAAAGTCTTGTCAGAAGCAACTGTTATTACACTTGTTGGATTCCCATGTGTGATCAACTGAGACTATGGATATTATCCAACCACCTTGTTCTTAGTCCACTGCTAGGTCACCTGTCAGTCGGCTCAGCTTGATGAATCCATGTTGTAACTCTTCCTGCGACATTTTTATCACATATCCATAATGCCAGAACTGTGACCTCTCAATGTGGAAAAATACCAGTTTGTCCTGGAGAAACTCCCTAGTCTCTGAGCTATACATCTTGTTGGGTGATGTTACTCTTGAGGTCCTCCAGAGGAACCCAATAATAATGTCATGTCAGAATGATAAGTCTAATTCAGGAAAATCAAACTGCTAATTGCTGTTCATTGTAGAAGATAAGGTTCCAAACAACAAATTCTTAAGTGATAAGTTCATATCCTATTGCAGTTATATGTTATCTTTAGAAGCAATTTTATTTGTCTCTATTAATTTAGCTACAGAATAAATGGTAATCTTTTTGGAGTGAAGTTACTGTAATATATTAGTGTTCCATCAAGGAGAATGTTATATAAATTGAGCATAAGAACTGACACTAACAACACCTGTGATTTGTAAAACAATACTCTAATAACTGACCTCACCACTTCTACCCATGTCTCTCTCTACAAATGGTACATTACACCAATAACACACAACACTCATTGTCCTTATACATTATTCTATAACTTTAGTTATGCTCTTTCTAAGTTCACTTCTACTCTGCCTTTCATACACATTAATATTGCACATCCAACAAATCATATTTACCTTATTTATTTTCAAATTTATCACAAACATCACCCTTCTTATACCTACTGCTTACATTCAGATTTTAGTATCGAGAGAGAATTGTTTTGTTGCTGACAGAGACATCTCCCTACCAACACTTCCTTACGGTAGCAGCTATTTTCACATTAATTCCACCTTCATATAATTAGATTGCCTGAATGTATTAATTAGCTCACAGAAACCATATCTGTTGAGCTTTGAATTGTTCATGGGACTTCTATTCTTAGGAGCCCTTACTACTAAATACTTTTGTACATGTATTATGTTTAAAGTTCTGGTTTTTGTCAGTTTGCTACTATCCCACTGTAATTTTGTGAATCTAGGCTTTACATTGAGTACAGCTTTGAGTGCCCATCTGTAATATTGAGCAAGACTATTTCCTTTGTACCATGCTCACCAACAAGGAATTTGATCTTGTGTTACTGATATTAGGTGTTTGCTCTCTGGACCATTTTTTAAGGCAGGTTTGGAACTATTTCCATAATTCTTTGAAATATTTTTCTAAACTTGAAATACATTTGTGTTCCTTTATTAATATACTTTTTGACTATTTCTTTTCCTCCAGCTATTGTTGATGAAGCAAAAGAAGAGAAGGAACAAGAAAATCCCGAAGAAGATAGTCGAAGAAATTTAGCTTTCCTTCTTGAAAAAGTTGAAGGATGTTCTGTAAGTTTTTTTGTTTATTTTTTTTCTTCTTCAACTAAGCTTTTGTGCTCTACTATTCATACATGTCAGAGATTTGTATCTGAAACATCAGTTGTCATACTTTATTTGGCATCAACGCCATGGTGAAGAAGACAACGAAATAAAGAATGGTCACATTGCAACCCCATAAATTTATCTGCCACAGGGGCTGATGTGCATGTGTTCATGCATCTCTTTTTTAATTTTATCCAAAGAAGAGAAGCAGTACCCTTCACCTTTACTGGTCTTTGCAATCTGGCCAGCTTCATGTGATTAAAATTCAACTTAAATATCTCAATGAAGAACACAATCAGGGTGAGAGTTTCAAAGGATTGCAGTTCTGAAGAGGAAGGATTGGGCAAGATCTAAATGTTTGGGAAAATGGGATATCATAAGGAGGATCGGACAATAAAAAGAAGCATGTATTGGATGGGTGTAAGTGAAGTTAGGTTTCTAACTAAGAGAAGCAGGAACTGTCATAGAAGCAACAAAGAAGACAGAGAGAGAACTTAGCATATCAGTGGGTAAATTAGCCAGCCTCGCCTGGCCCCCATGCTGGTGGCACGTAAAAGCACCATCCGTTCGTGTCCGTTGCCAGCCTCGCCTGGCCCCCGTGCCGGTGGCACGTAAAAGCACCATCCGCTCGCATCCATTGCCAGCCTCGCCTGGCCCCCGTGCCGGTGGCACGTAAAAGCACCATCCGTTCGTGGCCGTTTGCCAGCTCTGTCTGGCACCTGTGCGGGTGGCACGTAAAAGCACCATCCGTTCGTGGCCGTTTGCCAGCTCTGTCTGGCACCTGTGCGGGTGGCACGTAAAAAGCACCCACTACACTCACAGAGTGGTTGGCGTTAGGAAGGGCATCCAGCCGTAGAAACACTGCCAGATCTGACTGGGCCTGATGCGGCCTTCCGGCTTCACAGACCCCAGTTGAACCGTCCAACCCATGCTAGCATGGAAAATGGACGTTAAACGATGATGATGATGATGATGATGGATAGCCTCTGTTTGGGTATCTTTAGGGATATTTACCTGAGCAAGATCTTGGCATATGATAATAACCAATTGGATAAAACTGCATTATTTCTTTAAGGTAGCATGACTATGTTATAACTACCATACTCACAGATTTAAATATATATATACTGCTTTACATATTTACCCTGCACATGTAAGTGAAAGCAGGATATTATAATCGCTTATCCTTGTCTGTGTGTTTGCAAAATTACTGGAAACCGGCTGAACGAGTTTTCATTAGTTATGGCAGAAATACTTATTGCGTGAGTGTCTCAAACTCATTAAATTTTGGTTTGATTATCTTCAAAACTGGTGGACAGGTGAATCAAAATGTTTTTGTTTTTTTATTCTTTGTGACATATGCATAAACGATAAGCAGGAGAAATAACTCTTGATGTCATTCTGAGAATTCATCTGAGAATATATTTATTAGATTAAATGTTATTTTATCCTTGTGTGCATGCAGGGTATGCATCACCCCTTCAATACTTTTTCTTCATTTATATCTGTTTTTACTTCCTAAGATATTTTACTAGCTGTGACTTACACTTTTGCCTCAGTTTGAGTTTACATTTGGGTGAATTCTCAAAATTTGTTTCCCTAGGCCTTCAGAGTAATGAAGACTGATTTTATTTTGTTTTTAAAACATGACAAGTTAGTCTTCAGTATGGCACAAATACTCATTGGGTGAGTGTCTCAAACTCATTAAATTTTGGCTTGATCATCTTCAAAACTGGTGGACAGGTGAATCAAAATTCTTTGTGATATATGCATAAACGATAAGCAGGAGAAATAACTCTTGATGTCATTCTGAGAATGACCTAAATTATATGAATTTATAATGATATTGTTCGCAAGGTTTTTGTGTCAATACAACCTCTCATGGGTTGGGTTTTTTTTTTTAGGAAATTGTTGTTTTTATTCTTAAATTCTAGATACATTTAATAAACTTAAACCTTTTTTTTTTCTATTTTGTGGGTACTACATTTTTAGCAGAAAATTGTAATTTGTGATTGGTTTTGACTAATGTCAAAGCTCTTTTTGCCTAAAATAAATTCTAATTCATTTCCAGACCTTGAAATCATGGAAATTCAAAAATGTTGCTTATTTTAAAAACATGTTTCTACAACGATTCCCACATCTCTCAGTTAGAAACTTCACTTATACCCATTTAACATACTTCATTTTCCTTGTCTCATCATCCTTATGTTATCTCATCTTTAGACTCCACTCAATACTTTCTTTAATGGAATTGCAACCCTCTGGAACTCTCATCCTGATTGGGCTCTTCCCAGAGACGTTTAAGTATTTTAAAAACTGTCATTCATGCAAGGGAGACAATTTATGAATGTTATTGAAAAGGAAGAAGTGATGTGGTGGGGGTTAATGTGAACAAGCCAAATGAGATATCCTAAGAGTTAGTAAGACAGCATAATGAAATAGGAACTAATAGAGATACAACAACAAGAACTAAAGAAGATCTGCCTTATCTGCTTCTTTTATACCCTGTGCTCCTCGTCTCTACTTTTTCATTTGACCCATGCAAGCACAGAAAAAATAGGCATTAAAATAATGATGATGATATACTATGCTATTAGTGTAACTAAAAATGATAGTGGATGTCTCCTCCTCACTGCAACATGTTTCCACTATAACCAGACTGGCTGAAAATTAAAAACAATAAAAATGAAATGCTTAAATGTTAGTAAAGAAATTTTCTTCCAAAAAAACCCCAGAAACTTAAGCATGTGAGGTTGATATTGTACAACTCTACCAATATATATTGAGTAATGTGCAGGGTTATTCAAAAAGAATGAACCGATTTCATTATGCAATATTTTAATAAGGAGAAGCAATAGAAAACTCCAGCTAAGTTACAAGTATTTACTCACAATCAACTTTTATTTCCTGTCTTACAAGTGTTCAGTGTGGCCACCACCTGCAGTATAGGCAATATCAGTGCGATATGAGAATTCCTCCCAGATGTGTATCAACATATCACAATCCACTGAGTGGAAGTTAGTTGGTAGCGGTGGAGTTTTCTAAGTTTTGAATGACTGCCACACCTTAAACATTGAATAACTACCATGATCAACTCAGTGGATTGTGATATGCTGATACACGTCTGGGAGGGACTCTCTTATCACATTGATGTTGCCCATACTGCGGGTGGTGGCCACATTGAACACTTGTAAGACAGGAAATAAAAGTTGATTGTGAGTAAATACTTGTGGCTTAGCTGGTGGTTTCTATTGCTTTTTCTTATTAAAATATTGCGTAATGAAATCAGTTCATTCTTTTTGAATAACCCCGTATATTGGTTTCAAAATATGGATCAAGGCCGGCATTTTTTTTTTGTTGGTGGGTGTAAGTCGATTGCATAAATTGCAGTGTTCAACTGGTACTTATTTTATCAACTCCCAAAAGGAGGAAAGGCAAATCAACCTTGGTAGAATTTAAACTAAGAACATAAAGATAGATGAAATGCCACTAAGCATTTTGCCTGGCATGCTAACAATTTTTCCCATTCACTCCCATTCATATTGAGTAACATATTCTTTTGTTCTTTTACGTGTTTCAGTCATTTGACTGACCATGCTGGAGCACTGCCTTAAAGGGTTTTAGTCAAAGAAATCAACCCCAGGACTTTGTAAGCCTAGTACTTATTCTATCAGTTTCTTTTTCTGAACATGGGGACATACACACACTGATGTTGGTTGTCAAGTGATGGTGGAGACAGACACACAGATAAATATACATACATACTTACGTACGTATGGATATATATATATATATATATATATATATATATCCATATCCAGCAGGCTTCTTTCAGTTTCTGCCTACCAGATCCACTCATAAGGCTTTGATCGACCCTAGTTGCCATGCAGTGGGACTAAACCCAGAACCTTGTGGTTGAGAAGCAAGCTTCTTACCACACAACCATGCCTGTGCCTACTGAATTTATTGAATTGATATTGTTTAACCTATTAACATTTAGATTTCTTTTTCAAGTGTTTTGCTTATTTACTCACAACTACGATTTCCATTGTAGTTGTGATACCCATGCTGGTGGCACATAAAAAGCACCATCCGAAAGTGGATGATGCCAGCACTGCCTTGACTGGCATTTGTGCTGGTGGCAAGTAAAAAGCACCAACCAATTGTGGCTGTTGCCAGCCTCCACTGGTCCCTGTGCCGGTGGCACGTAAAAATTATTTAACCAAGTGTTGAATACATATTTAATTAACCAAGTGATTTCCATAGGATTACAACCATTTTACAACTTCCTTCATGTAGAACTAATTTCAGTATGCAAGAAATTATAGTAAGCATTCTAGTCAAGATATATTGTGTTGCTATTAATATAAAAAATTTTCTTCACATGTAAACATCCTCATATGAAATAAGTAGAAGTGCTCGATAGAAAATAAAGAATTAACCATCTTCAATTTAGAATAGATAACAAGGAGAAAGAAAAAATAGAGATAAAGTAAAAATAAAACAAGAAAATATATAAAAATATAAGCTGATGATATACAAGAATTTTTTTTTTTTTTACCAAAGTAATTAAACAGATAGGTAAGTAGTGGGGGAAAAAAGCAGTTCACAAATGGAAGCTTCTCCAGAATTCGTGGATGAATGCATAGACAGAGAGGTCACAGCAATACCAAGAAATTGTGTTCAACAAACAATAAACAAAACAGCAGAAAGCAATTGAGCTTTCAAGAATTTTACTCATACATGAGTCACCCTTCATATGCTTATCAGCTGGAGTAAACAATTTACATACACACAAACATGTATACACTTTCACACCTTTGTGTATGTGTGTGTATAAACACACACACAACTAGAATGCTAATCAAATCAATGTAAACATTGTCCAGTTCTGGGCTTCCATACTTTATATATATATATATATATATATATATATATATATATATATATATATATATATATATATATATATAAAGAGTGAATTTTTCCTATGTATAGTTAGAGTTGACCTGTTGATGTAACTATGATGATCTGGTGATCTGATGAGCTAGCTTTCTTTTATTTGCATTAGTTTGTGAATATGCAATTGTATAATGATGATCATACATGTTAATGCAAAACACTTTACAGAGTGTACTGTGTACTTTTTACATGGCACCAATAGCAGTGAGGTCACTTACCTAACTTGCAAGACAAGACTCCTCAACTGAGGGGATGAGTAGTATTGAGGGACAAAAAAAGTCTTGCATTTGAGGGGAGATACAACTGCCTCAGGGTGGGAAGTGATTGACAATGTTGAGTGGACACAGGTAGTGGGATAGAGGTATTAGGAGGATATGTTATAAGGAAGAGATCCAACTGAGATATATTGTGTACAGGTAGGTTGGTAGGTGAGAGAAAGTTGAAGAAAATGCAGTGGGTATTGAACATGGATGGGGTAAGGGATTGTTGAAGTATGTCAGGGGACAGATTGTATGTACCAATAAATTAGTTTAACCTTTAATTTATGAATACACACACACACACACATACACAGATTCAAATGTGAGTATGCTAATTACTGTTTTGTTATGAAAAAAATGCTTATCTTCATTTTTTTTTTCAAGAAAATCATGTGTTGCTCATGCAAAAATAGCTATTTCAAGCTTACATATTTTATTTCATTTCTGGCTGTTGTGGAATATTTCAAATGTCTTAAACCTCTGAAGAATACTCTACATTTATAATCCTGGTAACCCATAATCCTGTGAAGGATTATGGGTTACCATTACTCAAAAACTGGGATGTGTCCTGTTATTTGTATGATTCAGGAGTACTTGCTCAGACTGTTTGTCCATGTTGCTTGATTTTCTGCTTACTATGTTCTCTTCACTGAGGATCTGACTGGGTTGATAGCTTGTGCTGGTTGACCTCATGCCACATAGTCATAGCAGTATCTCACAAAACTGGAGACTGAATGAGACTTCACCTGATGGGTTGCTCAGGAGAACCTGGGAATATACTGACAAATGGTGAATACAGTAATGCACTGCAATCATGCATGCCCCCACAGCTGACCTACATTTGTGTATTATGTAGTTATATACTGAGTTCTGTAATTTATCACTTCTTAGTGAATCAACATAGATTCATATGTGCATTTTCTATATGCTTCTTTCTCATTTCTTTCGTGTTTCTTCTCTTATTCAATTCCTTTTAGCGCATTAGGATATATGGTTTGTGCTTGATGAAAATGTTCGAGATATTTCTCAACATATGAAACTATTAGTAGCTCTTAAAGACATGCATTGTGTCCTTTAAATATATAATATTTATTTCTCACCAGATGAAGTACTTTTTTTGTTGAATTTCTTATCATAGAACAGTATATTATATATATTTAGGGTGTAGTGAATTATTGTCATCTAAATTATGCAGAAATGAAAACAACACTGACATCGCATTTTAACAGATATATTTATCAAAATTACATAGAAATACCAAAGAGTAAATTTATTCAATAAAATCGCCATTGGCTTCAACCACAGCCTCCAGACAACTTCAGAATCTCCTGCAGCTCTTCTGGATGGTCTCCTTGTTTAAATTAATGAATGCTGCCATAATCCTTGCCTTCAGTTCTTCTTTGGTGTTACAAGGAGTTTTGTTGGTCTCTCACTCAACTGTGCCCTGCATGCAATAAACAAGGGGGTTGCAGTCTGGGGAGTTAGATGGCCAAATGTTAGGGGTGATGTGGCTGCAGAAATTGTCTGACAGCCATCACTGGGTTCTCTTGCTTGTGTGGCATGGGGCAGAGTCCTGTTGCCAGACAAAGGGTCCTCCAGCAGCTACCCTCTTGAGCCAGAACAGTACTACCTTCTCCAGGCACTTGATGTAGGCCTCTGTGTTGAGTCAGAGGCTGTCTGGGAAGATGGAGACATAACGTCGCCATCACTAGTGATCATTCCAGACATGATTTTGACTGGATATTCGATTTTTATCACTCTTGGTACATGTTCTCAGATTGACACCCAAACACTCCAAAATGTTTGTATTGGAGCTTCCAGTGCAAATTTCAAGCAGTACAGCATATCATTTCCAAGTTTCTGGCAGAGTGAAATTGCATCACGGTGCTGTTTTTCTCACAGACAGTGCCCAACTGACCTTACTATACTGTGTAGTTGACAAAATCAGAAACAAACAATGCGCATGCACGAAGTTAAAGATATAAAATGGCGACAGTCTACCCTTGCACCTTGTGTATATATATGTATACACACACACACACACTCATTGGTGCAGGCATCTGCCTGGTCAGCTCCTATTAAACTGTCCCAACCATACCAGCATCGAAACCGGACATTAAATGATGATGATGATACACACTTATATATGTATATATTTATATTATATATGTATGTGTATACACAAACACACACACACACGCACACACACACACACTCTATGTATATAATATATATATAAATCTCTGTTGATTCACCAGAAGTGGTAAATTATAGATCTCAATACAAGTTTAGAGTGTTATTTAATACGTTATAACTGAAATGTTCCACTTTACAGTACTCTGTTACTTGTTTTTGATCATCAGCTGGTAATCTGAAACTACTTTTAGAAAAATTCTTGAAATATAAAATGAGAGTTTGAAGAATTCACCTCTCTTCATGAAGAGAGGTGAAAAATAAGAAATACCTTTTGTGAGTTTCAAATCAAAGATATGGTATAGTCTTTGTTAGAGTGAAAATTACGAATTTTGACTCAAGGCATTAACAGTTTAAACAAAAGAACAGAATTGTTAGTGTTTTGTATGCACATGGTTAAGTTTCTTTTAAGTAAATACCAGCTTCCATGAACCCTGTTCTGGTTTTTAAAAAATGTTGATTTCAAAATGTGTGTTTTAATATGTGTAGACGCACGTCACTGTCTGCATATACATATGTGTGTATGCATGTATGTACATGTGTGTGTGTGTTTCCACAGGCAGACACAAAATGCTCATGTGTATATACATGTTGTGAGTAACCATGCAAATCCCTCTGCTGGAATCTGCTCTGTCCCCCACCTCTCATGGTGATCCTCTCATCCCCTAACATGAAGTTGAGCACATCACCTACCCTAGAGCTCATAGTCCTGCTGTGAACTGCATAACACATAGCAATCTCAGTAGTTGCAAGTGGCATGATAAAAAAAAACAAACACTCAGTATATGCTGTAAAGTGGTTGGCATTAGGAAACACATCCAGCTGTAAAAGCCATACCAGAGCAGACATTGGAGCTCAATGTAGTCCTTGGACACCATAGGTTCCTGTCAAACCATCCAATCCATGCCAGCATGGAACAACGACATTAAATGATGACGATGATGGTGATTAATTAAAAGTCTTACTTTAAAACAATACTTAGATTACAACACAGTTTCATGAGCAAAGTTATTAGAGTAAATTTGCTCATATGAAGTTTTAAGACTTTTATAATGTCACCATGAGAACTAGAAATGAAATAAAAAATGTGAGCTTAAAGCAGTCATTTTTGCATGTTTCACTCACAAAGGTTTTTTAAATGTAAGAACATAAACATGAGCATTTTTTTTTTTTCAAATTTTCATTTCATACTTCAAAAAAACATTCAAACAGTGAATATTTCAAAAGAAAAGCAGACTTGCATTACCAGCTGATGGTTGGAAGTGAGTAACGCAAAGTACTAAAAATTGGAGCCTTCCAGTTATCATCTATTGTGTGTGTGTATGTACTTATCATCATCATTGTCATCGTTTAACGTCTGCTTTCCATGCTGGCATGGGTTGGATGGTATGACTGAGGACTGGTGAGCCAGAAGGCTGCACCAGGCTTAACCTGATCTAGCAATGTTTCTACAGCTGGATGCTCTTCCTAACCTCAACAACTCCAAGAATGTAGTGGGTGCTTTTATGTGCCACTGGCACAAGGGCCAGTCAGGAGGTTCTGGCAATGACCACACTCAAAAGGTGTCTTTTACCTGCTACCTGCACGGGAGCCATTCCAGCGGCACTGGCAACGACCACGCTCAAATGTTGTTTTTCACGTGCCACCGGCACATGTGCCAGTAAGGCGATGCTGGCAATGGTCACACTCGAATGGTGCTTTTTACATGCCACCGGCATGGGAGCCAATCTGTGGCCCTGGCAATGATCACGCTCAGATGTGCTTTTAACGTTCCACTGGCATGACTGCCAATCAGGCGGTACTGTCATCATCCACATCAGCGATTTTGATTTGATTTCACTTGCCTCAATAGGTCTTTGCAAGCAAAGTTTATTGTCCAGTGAATGAGGGGTACTCATATATGCATATATATATATATATATATATATACACACACACATACACATGTATGTATGTGTTTATATGTGCATGTATGTATGTATATATATGTACATATAAAAATATTAACAAAACAATGGATTAAGCAACACGTTTTATTGCTTAATACTATAATCATTTCATCACCACTTTACCATATCATTGCCAAAATAATACCCAAATTGAATTGATATGTACATGTGTGTGTGTGTGTGTTTCACTTCATCTTCATCATCATTTACCATCTGCTTTCCATGCTGGCATGAGCTAGACAGTTTGATTGGAACTGGCAAGCTGATGAGCTGCACCAAGTTCCAGTCTGGTTTGGCATGGTTTCTACAGCTGCATCCCCTTCCCAACACCAACCACTCCAAGTGTATAATGGGTGTTTTTAATGTGCCACCAGCACAGGTACATTTATGTGCCACCAGTCATGTGGCACCAGCATTAGCCACAACTACGATTTTACTTGGCTTGTCTAGTCTTCTCAAGCACAACATATCACCAAAGGTCCCAGTCTCTTGTCATCACCTCCATGAGGCTCAACATTTGAAGATCATGTTTCACCACTTCATCCCATGTCTTCCTTAGTCTTTATTTGGTTTACAGGATACTTGATGTGAATTTGTGTGTTGAAGTAAGTTTTATTGTGTCTTGAGAGAGTCTAATAATAATAACACACACACAAGTTCACTTCTACTTCTTTATTATGAGTCAGTTGGTTAACCAACTAACTAATCACTCGTTTGTTTAATGTGTTATTTGTTTGTTAGTCAGTTCTTTCATCACTGTTCAGTAATTTAGTGACTTCTTCTCTCACTCCAAGGTCTGCTTTGAGTCTGTCTGAGAACTGGTCTTATGTTTATGTGTACACATGCTTGTATATGTGTTTGCTTGTATGTGTGTTAGCTAAGTGATGCACTGTACCAGAATTTTTTTACTTGAGTCAAATATAGCAAATTACTCCATAACTTAGAAGAACTAACAATGTATGGTCCGAGAAAAACTACAGACATGCAGTTTACTAGAACTCCTGTCCAGCATATTCTTTCATAAAGCTAGTTGGAGAGGTATTCAGAAAGAGGTCCAGGAATAAAACTTGTCTTCTAGTCTCTCTGCACAGGGTACTGAAATAAAGCTACATGTTATGACAAGCATGCAAGACAAGCACACTAAGTTTGCTCTGGGGAAAATGTCAAACTGACAGAAAAGCATAATCCCAAGAGATAGGAAAATTCTAATGAGACAATGAACAAAGATCTCAAATCAGCTAAATGGGCTACTAAAGGATAGGGAGGAATCATATCTCAAATAAGGAGAGAGCAAAAAAAAAAAATAGAAAGAAACCAGGATTCTATAAAATCTAAAAACAATCCCTAAAGTTTTTTGTAGATCTGCCAAAGAGTCTGTTTCAGTACAAGCAAGATAGGGTCATTGTTTGAAGAAAATGGGTCACTTACTATTGATCCTCAAAAGATATGTGAAATACTTGTATGTGAATTACAAAATTATTTTCACATCTTTGGAACACTTGGAAATAAATATCTCTGATAAGTTCTTTGACATCATAGCTCTGCATGATGGTAATTAACAATTACAGTGGAATAAAGGAAATTGATGGGACTAAGTAGGTGAGCTTAAACATTCACATCTTATGTTTCACTATTATGTTTCATTAATTTTTGTACACAGTCATTATACAATCTACCTTTCATACTGTAGGAGGGTTTTTTTTAATTACCTAGAGAGATTATAGCTCGCTGAACTTCTCTAAATGATACTTAGGTTCGAGTTACATGTGTTTAATAACAGTCTGACTCAGCTGCACATGACTGTAAGTTTAATGCACATGTAGGACACAGCCATCTAATCAGATGTTCAGATGCATCAATGAAACTTTAAGTCAAGTGGATCTAAGTCAAACTTTAAGTTTGCCTATATGGCAATAAGTTTGCTAAGCACAGGCGTAGCTGTGTGGTAAAAAGTCTGCTTCTCAATGACATGGTTCTGAGTTCAGTTACACTGCATGGCACCTTGGGCAAGTGTCTTCTGCTATAACCTTGAGCTGACCCTATTGTAAGTAGATTTGGTAGATAGAAACTAAAACAATCCTGTCGTGTATGTTTTGTGTGCATGTGCATTATTCCACCCGTGCTTGACAACTAGTTTTGGTATGTTTACAACCCTGTAACTTAGCAGTTCAGCAAAATGGACCAATAGAATAAGTACTGGAGTTAACTAAAATTTATTCAACCAAAATTCTTCAAGGTAGTGCTCCAGCATGGCAACAATCTAATAACTAAAACATAAAGGATAAGATTTTATATTATATACTGTTGTGTCTGGGAAGAGTAATTTTCTTTTTGTGCCTTATAATTTAACACACCAGTAAAATTTCCACTTATTCCTTATTTTTATTTTCCTAAAATTTTCATTGCATCTTGCAACCTTTTCAATAGTCTTGGAGACTGTTAAATTATAAGTCACAAAAAGAAAATGACTCTCCCCAGACACAACAGAATATGCTTCAACACATGAACTCACATAATCTTGCAAACCAAATCCAAAAACGAAATAAATATATATATATATATATATATATATATATATATATATATATATATATAATTTATGTTTAGCAGTCCTATCTTGTGGCTAAGTTTACTGTAATCTGCAGAAAGTGAAACTAGAATCTTTCGGAAAGTTCTAACAAAAAGATAGAAATTATTATTTTCATGAATTTTTCAGGTTTAAACTTAAGCAATAAAGACAAATAAGGGAGGATAGGAAAATAAAATAAGGTTTTGCTTATGTTGATAGTCTATTACACGATTTTAATTATATTTGGCATTATTTTACAATTTATTGATGACATTATTTAAAGTAATAACAAGCATACATATCCAATTATCACTAAAGGATCTGTTTTGCTCTTTTAACAAGATCTGGATACAGAAAAAGGGCTTACGAAATATTCTTTTTTTTTTTTTTAAATTCATTTCCATGTATTAGTTTTAATTTTTCCTTTGTCTTCCCTATTCATTCCAAGAAATCTTTTAGAGCACCTGAGTTGTGTGTAATGTACTCGTTATTAATGTTTAATTGTTCCTCTTCTCAAGTTGAAACTTTCAAATACAAATAGGTTAAAGTGACCTAATTTGAACAGAGTAAACTATTCACTGTACAATGGCTTTCTTTTGCTTCATTTTTTTTTTGTGTCGTTTTTACATCACCCTACAACGACCAACACCCCCAGCATACATATGTTCATTATTAATTATATTTCTAATAAATTAATGAAATTATTTTTTTTGTTTCAAATCTATTATGTGAGAGTTTATAAAAAGTAATTTTTATAAATTTTTTACAATTATTTACAAGGCATGTATTGTTCATTAAAAAGTGATTCAAAATGTTATTACAAATACATTAAAATGTCAATGAGATATATTTATTATGCCAAAATAATGGAGCATTAGTCATTTTAAACTATTATAATAAATGTGTGCGTGTGAGCGCGTCCTAAAATGAAAAAGTCACTGAAGCACTAAATAATTGACTTAATGTTTGTATCATTTATGATATTATATATATATATATATATATATATATAATATATATTAGAAGAAATGAGGTACTCAGAAAATCAGATGGTTTATATTTACAGACATTTATTTGTATATTACATTTTTTATATATCATATAACTTAGATCATGTATTAACGCTTTCTCCCATTCTAGTGGGGTTTTCAAATCAAACTAAGTTCCTGTGTGAGGAGTTTTGACCATTTTATAGTGTTATTGAGTTTGTAGTGGTGGGGAGGAATATAAGACAGTACAAGAGGGTGATGGATGAGGTATATATATATATATATTGTGCTTTGATCAAATAGGTATAAAGTCATTGTGTGTGTGCATGCGTATTTACTATTATCATTGTGTAAAAGTGAATAAACTGACTGAAAGTATTTAATTACTGAATTGTTGATGAGTCATCACCCTTTTTCTATAGCTTTATTTCTTTACCAAAATCTCTGACTATCTCTTGTTCTTCTTTTCTTTTTAATTAATTTTGTTCACTATTTGCGGTGGGGGGGTTGGATATGGAGAGAGAAAGAGAAACAAATTTAATTGATGATAAACAAAACTGCAGGATAACATTTAAACAACAGTGTAATAGTTTAACTGGTCCACAGCCTTGACATTATAAAAGGTACAGACATTATAAGGCTTTGATTTTTATATCAAGGAAGCTATACATAGAAATAATTCACAGAAAGTATGATCACTCACACGCACTACACCTGTTCACTGCCAGTTCTTGATAAAATGCACCCTATACTCCTTGTAAAAATGGTTGACAAGCAAGCAGAGACAGTATAGTTTTGTGACAATTCTTTTAATCATATCAAAAATATGATGGCTTCTTTAGTACTAGTGCCATGCAGGCCCATCTTAGGGCCCCAAGCAAATCAGTGTACTCAGGCCAATAATATTTAGTTATTGACAGCAAGGCAAAGCATATAAAAATCAAGATTGGGTTCCTTACACCCGTGGAACCCCTGGGCAACTGCCCAGTGTACCCACGTCTTAAAACAGTTACTGGTGTCATGATATGCACCAAATGAAATGTACCAAGTACCCTGTGTAAGATGATTAGTAAAAGAAAAGGAATCCAACTGTAGAAACCAAGCTAAAAATTAATTTTATAATCAAGAAATGGTCTTCCAACTATTCCAGAAAATGAATTATCACCTTCTTTCTACTGATACACTGCTTCTAAGCAAGTGTAAAAGTAAAAATTGACCATTTTATATTAAAAGCATTTATATTAAAAGATCAAGGCAAAACAGTTGTAAATTTCCTACTTGGATGCTTATTTGAGTAAAATCTCATTTTCATTAATTTTCTCTTGATGCAATTTCAGCTGCAAGCCGTTGCTCAATTCCATCTTGGCATTTTAAACTAACTAACTGGCGAGACAATTTTTATTTACTGAAACCCTAGATCCTAGGGTTTCCACAATTACATTTGCTTTCTATTTTGGCGCTAGTATTTCTTGATATATAGTTTATGTTAATAGAATGAATGGGGCAACAAAAGTATGAAACTTTAATAGAATTTCTGTTGAAGATGTTATGCCTATTTTTTCTATTAATATGAAATGAGACTGTCTCAAGAAAGATTGGAATTAATGGAAAAGAGAGTGGGTGTCAAGAAATATTATCAGATGACCGAGAGAAAAATGAAGCAGCAGATATACTAAATAAGGAAAGAATCATAGTGTGAAAGGTATGAGGGATTTCCAGATTAGAAAATAGAATTAGGATGTTTTATTAGTGAAAAATATGTATGGAATATAAGAGTTAAAAAGCAGTTGTTGAATGAGAAAAATACATGAGGTAGGGACTACTCCAAGTAGACTGAACGAGGAGGTCCATTATTGAAAGTGGTTGTTATACAGTTGAACTAAGTATTAAGGATATGAAAGCTAAGAAACCAGCCTATCCCTAATCACTGAACTGCTGAAAATATCTGAAAAATTAGGATTTGTTAATCACTTGCATTGTCATTCAGGTGTACAAGAAGATGAAGTTCCAGGGGATTGCCAGGGACATGGATGAAATTCCAGTAGGACATTCTGGGGAGCAAGGAACCAGTGTAGTGATTAGTGCAGGATCTTGAGATGGAATTGATTACAACATGCATAATTGGGGGAAAAAAACAGACAAGTGGGTCAGAAAATTCCTGAGTAGAAGCAGCATAAGCCCAGCTAGCTCTGAGGAGCAGAGGCCATTATAGTAGTAGTAGAAAAACAGAACTGTAAGACCTGTGTACCAGAGACTGGAACATGTCTGAGTGACCTTATGCTACTCTTAGTCTGATGCTCATTTTCTAGATGCAGTCTAAGGTGTTTGTGTGTGCAGCAGTAGCAGCCTTTTGTGTCAGATATCAGAGTAATACTCTATTGTGAGTCGCTTTGTAGACTCACAATAGAATATTACTCTATTGTGTAACTTTGTAGAGTATCAGTATTGGTTGGGGGATGAAGTGACATCTGACCATGAAGACCTGAAGTGAAAAGCCAGGCTTTGGGATGCAGTCCTATCTATGAGAAATATGAATAGTGCATATTAGGCTAAGAAACTAATTAATTATTACTAATTAATTAGTAATAATTAGGCAGTATCAGTAATAATTACTCCACCTATTCTTGCAAGAAAACAAGTAAAATGAAAATAAGAGTAAAATTCTATTTTTAAAAACTGAGTTTGCCGTTTCTTTAGCTGATCTCTGAATTTGTTTCCGAATTCTTTTTAACTGATCTCTATAACGATTTGTTTTTTGTTTTTTTGGGGTTTTTTTTTTCCTTTAATTAATGTTTGTATGTATTTATTTGCAGAGTGTTACTGAGGTTCCTGGCCGTCAGCTTATACACAATGGAGAACTAACTGAACTGGATCCTGAAACCTTTTCTCCTAATCATGCTGTGCATGCTTTTCTTTTAAATGATAGCTTAATGATAGCATCATTACTACCTCATCGGTAAGCCACAGATTAAACTTCCATTGCTGTCATTGTTATTGTTGCAGTAATTAGGTGCCATTAGCTATTAATAATAATAATAATCCTTTCTACAAGACCAGGTGGTGCAACCACTTAACCCTTTCGTTACTGTATTTATTTTGAGATGATCTGTGTTTCTTTCAATTACTTTAAATATAACAAAGAACTTAGTAAAATAACTTAGTTACCATTCAGCTAGTGTTAGAAACATAAATTGTGACTAAGGTTTAGTGGAAGATTTTAATTCAAAACTTATGAAAACAACACATTTGTACTCAGAGCCAGAGCCAGTTTCAGCCAGGTTAGTAACGAAATGGTTAAACACATAATGCATGGCACACCATGTACCTATTCAAGCAATGTTAATTTGATGGAGAGAGTGTACAGCACAAACATTTTGATCACTATAAACAAATCATTTCTGCAGGTTGTTCAGGAAAAAAAAGCTTGAGTACTCATACGTTGTCTTTGACAAGTGAGCCCATCATTGTTATACAGTATTTGTAGAGCATCCCATTCAAATTGGGACATGGTAGAGCTGTGTTGTCGTATATTAATGATATTATTAAAATGGTGCCAGACATGGAAATTGAGGTGTTCAACACCTATTGAAAGGAGTACAAGATTTAAACCAGAAGACACTAACCATTGATGGGTAAGGGCTTTGTCAACAATGGCACTATTATCTCTCTTTGGGTATTTGACATTGAGAGGTTTCTCTTGCCATTTAATCAGTAAGAATACCTAAGGCAGCAGTTTTAGCACGGGTTTTCATGCGCTTAGCTTTTTCTGTGCTTGTTTCTAGTATGTCTAATTCCGGAATTTGTTGTATTTGGAACTCACTTAGATATTCCTCTGCCTGTTTTCTTACTGAGTATGATGCTTTCTTGTCTACATATTTTGAGACAATTGTTGTTGTTGTTGTTATTTTAGGAATCTTGGATTATTTTGTTTTCCCACTACACTGCTAACTGCACTATTTTCTGCACATTGTATGCACTTTTTTTTCATATTGAATTGAAAATTCTCTACTTAATGTGTAACCATTTTGGGAAAATCTTTGAATAATCATTATCATTTATGTAGAGATTTTTCTCTGTTTTTCATTTCCCTGTTCTATTTATATCTATTTCAATATCTTTATAGTTGCAAAGTTTCTTCAGTTAGGAAATGCATTTACATTTACAGCTGCATGTCAGTCAGCAGCATCATGACTGTGAGTTGGCAGAATAGTTATCGTACTGTGCAGATTGTTTAGTGGCATTTTTTCCAGCTTTTAACATTCCAAGTTCAAATACTGTCAAGGTCAACTTTGTGTTTCATCCTTTCATACCTGTTAAGCACCTGGGCCAATGTAATTAATTAAATCCTTTCCCCTAAAATTACCAGAATTTTAATCTACTGCTACTGTTGTTTATTATTGTTGTTGTTGTTGTTGTTGTTGTTGTTCTTCTTCTTCTTCTTCTTCTTCTTCTTCTTCTTCTTCTTCTTCTTCTTCTTCTTCTTCTTCTTCTTGTTATTGTTGTTATTATTATTATTATTATTATTATTATTATTATTATTATTGGTGGTGGTAGTAGTAGTAATAGTAGCAGCTTGTTTTAAAAGTTGTTGCTGTTGTTTACAATATGTAAATATCTTCAACACTTTAGAATTTAAAGTGGCTGTATCAGGCCCAAATATTCTATCTATTGTATGTTCAAACTGACCAGATCTGGCTTCTCACACCAGCCCTACAATGTCATTTTAAAATAAACAATCACATCATTGAAATCTAAAAGCTACAAATAAATAGGCATTACATATGACAGATTAATCTGAATGCTAAATGGTTCGTATGGCTCCAGAGAAGGTTTGGATTCTTGATGGAAAAAGGTGTTAGGGATTATTTTATCAAAAGAAAGCAGGACATTAAGCACCCATCCTAACATATAAAATAAATTTTGGCATTGGCTATTTTACAGTTTATATTTTTGTAAGTATTTGTCTATTTGTTGCAATGGAGTTGTAGTAAAGGATTATAGCTACAAATACAAGGAGTTTGAAAGAATTTTTAAAAACAATTTTGCAAACAAAATAGGCACAGGCAGGGCTGTGTGATGAAGTCGTTTGCTTTACAACCATGTGGTTTTGAGTTTAACCCCACTGTGATACCTTGAGTATTTTCTTGTATGCCCCCAGGCCAACCAATGTCTTGTGAGTGAATTTGGTTGATGGAAACTATGTGGAAGCTCATTGTTTGTTTGTGTGTGTGTGTGTATTCCTTACCAATGCTTGACAACCAGTGTTGGTTTGTTTACATCCATGTAACTTTGTGATTCAACAATAGAAACCAATAAGTACAAAACTTAAAATGTATGTACTGGTGAGTGATTTTTCAACTAAAACAGTTGAAGCATGGCCACAGTCCAACCACTGAATTAAGTAAGGTTAAAAAGATAATAGGAAAGATAAAATCTCAAATTAAAAAAAAAAAAAGACATTTGAGAAAAATCTGACAAATAGTTATGATAACAGATATTCATTTTGAAAAATATGTTGGAAAATATGACGATGATGAAAAAAGTAGCAGTAGTGAGAGCAGTGTTAAGGCAGTGAACTGGCAGGAGTGTTTGCATACTGGGCAGAATACTTACCAGTACTTCATCTGTCTTTATGTTCTGAGTTCAAAATCTGCTGAGGTTGGTTTTGCCTTTCATTCTTTTGGGGGTCAATGTAATCAACTTAATCTCTTCCCCCAAATTGCTGGCCTTGTGCCAAAATTTGAAACCCATGTCTAGCGCAATAGTTACTTTATTGGTTTTGTAAACATATGATGGTGATGAAGTACTTGCTTAACTCTGTAAGAAAAACAATTAACGTGTGACATTTCCCTTTTGTTCAAGGAATTCATCAATCTAAGGAAAATGGTTTAATCTGCGATTTTCTAAGAAAGGGTTTCTTTATACCCACAAAGGAAGAGTTAGAAATAGTCATGGTTGATGTATATTGTATGATGTTTACTCCATTGTGCAGACTAAGGCACAATGTGCGCCCAGACTAAGGCACATTGCCCAGGCTAAGGCTCTAAGACTACAGATAAAGGCGGCGAGCTGGCAGAATCGTTAGCACACCGGCCGGAATACCTAGCAGTATTTCGGATGCTGTTACGTTCTGAGTTCAAATTCTGCCGAGGTCGACTTTGCCTTTCATCTTTTCGGGGTCGATAAATTAAGTACCAGTTACACACTGGGATCGATATAATCGACTTAATCCATTTGTCTATCCTTGTTTGTCCCCTCTGTGTTTAGCCCCTTGTGGGTAGTAAAAAAAACAGATAAAGTGAAGCAGGTAGAGGTGGCCTGTCACTACTGTCACAAAATATGTAAAGACAAAACACATAGGTTACAACCAAAGAAATTGTTACAGATGTCAGACTCCAGCTTGTTGTTACCTTTGTAGCATAGTACAGAGTTAATATGAAACAATTTCTTGTTGGGTGGGAATATGGGGTCTGCATAGATAAGTATATTCTGGTGATTTCTTGAAGATGAAAAAAGAATTATCCTGGAATTGTTTCCCATCGTAGGGAAGCCGATCATACTTGTGGTGAAAGGCAGAAAGTCCATTTGTTAGACAAATGGAAATAAATGTCTCTTGAAAACTTTCTGCTGTGAGGAGGAGAGAAGCAAAAGAAGAATGAAAGCAGTGGACAACAGCATCAGGTTAAAAAAAAAAACGAAATCAGTTTCCAGAGCACCAGCAATCACCTATTTGTGGATTATGGAAGAAATAACTTTGTCCCTAGTTACAGGATCATTCAAGAAGCCAAAGAGTTTGCTCCCTTGACACAGGGCTAACCAGAAGATACAACTGGTAGCGCTTTCACCTTGTCTTTTGATGGTAGATGAAAATAAAAGATAGACCAGGATGGCAAACTATGAAGGAACAGCAAAAAGAAAAATAGAGAATAATGAACCTAACTGAATGCAAATAAATACGAGAAAGGGTGCCCTCCCTCACAGAGTAGCTGAAATTCTAGCATAGGACCTCAGTCTCTTAACTTCAATGCTAATCCTACTACATTACAAATTTGGTCATACTTTGAGGAAGAGATAGGGAAAAAAAAAATAAGAAGATTCCTTGAAGAGTATATGGTGAGTAACAAACAACCTCTTAGTAGTTTGAAGGGGCCTAAAATCCCAAAGGATGTGGAACCCTGCATGATTCACCTACATTTGAAAACAAAGTGCTAGTATTATCTCTGTGGAGTTGTAAAAAAAGAATAAATTCACTCTGTTCATAAAAGAAATAATAATAGTAACCCTTCCTACCATAGGCACAAGGCCTGAAATTGTGGGGATAGGGGCCAGTCAATGACATCGACCTAAGTGTTTCACTGGTACTTAATTTATCAACCCCGAAAGGATAAAAGGCAAAGTCAACCGCAGCAGAATTTTAATATAATAGCAGGTAAAATACCACTAAGCATTTCATCCAGCATTTTAACAATTCTGCCAGCTCACCACCTTCTTCTTCTTCTTCTTCTTCTCGTTCTTCTCTTCTCCTTCTCTTCTTCTTCTTCTCTTCTTCTCGTTCTTCTCTTCTTCTCCTTCTTCTTCTTCTTCTTCTTCTTCTTCTTCTTCTTCTTCTTCTTCTCTTCTTCTTCTTCTTCTTCTTCTTCTTCTTCTTCTTTTCTTCTTTTCTTCTTTTTCTTCTTCTTCTCTTTCTTCTTCTTCTTCTTCTTCTTCTTCTTCTTCTTCTTCTTCTTCATCATCTTAATAATATTAATAATATTAATAATATTAATAATATTAATAATATTAATAATTCTTCTTCTTCTTTCTGCTATAGGTACTAGGCCCGAAATTCTGGGGGGAGAGGGTTAGTCGATTACATTGATCCCAGTACTCAACTAGTATTTATTTTAGCAACCCCCAAAAAGATGAAAGGCAAAGTTGACCTTGGTGGAATTTGAATATAAAGATGGATGAAATGTCATTGAGTTCACCACATTTATAATGATAATAATAATAACAACAACAACCTTCCTACCCACTGATACTATTAAGGCGGTGAGCTGGCAGAATTGTTAGCATGCTGGATAAAATGCTTAGCACCATTTTTATTGTTCAAATTCTGCCAAGGTCGATTTTGCCTTTTGTCCTTCCTAGGTCAATAAAATATATACTAATTGAGTACTGGTGTCAATGTAATAGACCCCCAAAATGCAGGTCTTGTGCAAAAATTTGAAACTATTATCATCATCATCATCATCATATTTAACATTCATTTTTCCTTGCTGGCATGGGTTGGATGGTTTGATTGGAGTTTGGCATGCTGGAGAGCTGCACCACATTTCAGTTTGATTTAGTATGGTTTCTACAGCTGGATACAGTTCTTAACACCAACCATTTTTCAGCATCATCATCATCATCATCACTTAACGTCTGCTTTCCATGCTAGCATGGGTTGGACGATTTGACTTTGGTCTGGCAAACCAGGCTCCGATCTGATCTGGCAGAGTTTCTACAGCTGGATGCCCTTCCTAGCGCCAACCACTCTGAGAGTGTAGTGGATACTTTTACGTGCCATCTACACGAGGGCCAGTCAGGTGGTACTGGCAACAGCCACACTCAAATGGTGCTTTTTATCACCTGCATAGGAGCCAGTCCAGCGGCACTGGCAACAACCTCGCTCAAATGTTTTTTCATGTGCCACCAGCACAAGTGCCAGTAAGGCGACGCAGGTAACGATCACGCTCGAATGGTGCTTTTTACATGCCATTGGCATGGAGGCCAGCTTGATGCTCTGGCAACGATCATGCTTGTATGGTACTCTTAGCACTCCACTAACACAGATGCCAGTCATCGAATTTGATTTCAATTTCATTTGCCTCAATAGGTCCTCGCAAGCAGAATTTAGTGTCCAATGAAGGAAAGGTATGCATAAGTGGGCTGGTTACACCCCTGGCATAAACCACAAGGTTATGATCTCACTTCTCATGCACAACATATTTCCAAAGGTCCTAGTCACTAGTCATTGTCTCGGTTCTTATGATAATTATTATTTTTATAGTAGTGACAATTAATTAATTTATTTTTTATTAACTGAATATGAAGTGTTGTTCTGCTTCTTTTTATTGTTGGTGAATTTTATTTTTGCAGACTTTACTGTCAGAAATTCATCATTAGAGTTTCTAAATCATCAGGCACATATTTTGGCGATTAGAGTTATATGTCATCAGTCACATACTGTTACGGTTACATTTGGGCTCTTTGGTAGCCTCTCTTTCACACTTGACCCTTATCACACATCCCCCTTATCACTCATGTATCAGCATAGTGTGTGGATGGAGAGACTGTACCAGGCAGCCACATTATATCCGTGTGTTTGCTATTATCAAAGATATGTTACATTTAAGGAAATGGGCAGTGAAAACCCATACTATGCCACTGAATTCAACTGGCTATCCTATACCTTTATCTTTTATTTGTTTCTGTCATTAGAGTGTGGCCATGCAGGGGCACTACTTAGAAGGGTTTTAGTTGAACAAATAGATTTTGGTACTTATTTCATTAGTCTTTTTCCAAACTGCTAGGTTATGGGTATGTAAACAAACCAACACTGGTTGTCAGATGAAGGTGTGGGACAAGGATTAACACAAAGGTGCATACACACACACACACACACATATCAGACATGGCTGTGTGGTTGGAAAGCTTGCTTCTCGAGCACATAGTTTTAGGTTCAGTCCCACTGCATAGCACATTGTGATAGTGTCATTTGCAATAGCTGTGGATCAACCAATGCTTTGAGATTGAATTTGGTTGGCAGAAGTTCTGTTGTGTCTATACATTTATAAAGAGCACAGTATATATATGTATATATATATATATATATATACACAGATGGGGTAGTTAACTGCCCCATGACCATCTCAAGAATCACTAGACTAGACTGGTTTTGCCTGTTTCATAGGCATCATCAGTAGTGACTACGCATATGTTTGTGTGTATGTACACAAATATGTCCTAGGTATGACCTAGGTAGTGGGGCTCTGGTTTGGAAGTTCGAGAGTTTTGAAGATGTTGAAGCATCTCTTAGCCACTATTGTTTGCAGGACTAATCATAGTCCCAACTATGGATTAACTAGCATATGTGATGACAATTGATCTCAGTGCAGGGACACAGAAATACTCTTGGTTGGTGTGAGGGTTCACAATAAACCACTGATAGTGAGATACTGCTAGCTGTCACAGCATCTTTCTAGAAGAAAGACACTTTGCAAGATGTGTAGTTTCATGTGAATACTTGTTTGATCACCTTGCTTCAGTGTATCACTAGATACTAATGATGGAGATTCAGGGAGTGGTACCACTAGTGTAGCTAGAGTGTGTGCCGCTCCCAGACCCCACAAAAAACACAAGTGCCACCCAGGTAGACCACCCCTACTGTGAGCAGCTACGCTAGTGAGTGGTACTTGTGTTCTACAAGCATTTATCACTATAATCCAATGACTTATAGATGACTTATTGTGACCTCATTTGGTCATTCCGTCTACTGAATGTCCTATGGAGATGGAAGTGCAGACCTAACCAATTGGAAGTATGTAATAAGTCACTACTTTTGCCTGTTACCTATGCTTCAAGCCGTGCAGATCAACAACAGGATTGAATATTTACCTGAGAGGGTCATGAACAGAAATTCAGAAATGCCATCGACAATGCAGGTGTATAATAATAAAATAAATAGGCTCATGTTTTGAGTTCTGTTTTATCATCTGTTTTACCAAACCTATATAAATACATGCACACATACATTCATATACACTTACACGCAGACACACACACACACACAAATCCAGGTAAAACATTTACAGGAGTTTTGTTCAGTGGGGTTTTGTCTGGCTCCCATAAATTAATTGTGACATTTTTTCTGTGACTTTTTGTCCTAGCTAAAATTGTAGCATTATTACTGTGACCTTTTTTCTATGACTTTATTACTGGTCACCATACACACAGCTTAATAATCATTCACATTATTCAAGATTTGAAGTGTTAAAGTAACTTCCCAGCAATTCTAAGTCTTTGGGCTATTCTTTTTTTTGCTTCTATAAAGTTATTCTTGATCCTAAGAAACACATAAATGCCACATAATCTTTTTTTTTTTTTTTTTTTGTCACCTTCAATCAGTTTTAAGAGTTATTCTTTCATAAACCAGTGAATTTCTTAATTATCTTTCATAAACCAGAAAATAAGTCAATGAATTTTAATACTGAAGTCCCATCTGATTATTTTTAATGTATGTTTTTTGTTTCAGAATTTTTATAGTTTGTTAAAATATTAAATTGCTTTGTCTTAAATTCTTTAACAATATCTTTAAAAAAATATCTAATCACTTTTCGACATGTTTAAAATAATTTGTAGAATTGGGTCAGTGTAACCTAATTTCAACAATATAACCGGAAAATATTTTAGAAGTCATACTTGTTAGAAACTGTGACCTGCAGGTTTAGTTGGACAAGAATAGACAGAAAAATTGATATTTGGGTCAAAAAATAATTTCAAAGGTTTGTGCAGCTGAAATGTGAAACACTTATGCATATTTGAAATTGTACATTTGGTCAATTGACATGCCTCTGTCAATGCATAACAACAAATTAACTCACTGATATGCTTTACCCTCTTTTGGTTCCTTCTGACGTTACTACAATGGCTTCTATCCATTTGGACTAGCTGTGTAGCTACCTCTCCAGAGTCCACCTGATGCAGCTGCAGCCATTATTTTCACTATCCATATGCTTTTAGTGTATAGAAATAAAGTCAATTAAAATATTGGAGGCAATCACTTTTTATTTAACAGTCATAAATAATAGTTAAAGTGTAATTAAACCTATTTTAATTCACTTATTAACTGATAATATGTGACTTCATCTATCTGAATAAAATCCAATTAATTTGATATCCTGAATTTTAAAAAGAAGTTTTATTTAAGTGTGTGCGCCAAGTGTAACTCTTTTTCTTGTGGCTTTTTTTGTTTCTTGTGAATTTCTCTTTTACAACTTTTCTCCTGTGACTTTTTACATGATGATGACATCAAATCACTCTCTTACCTGCAAAACCCTAAACTAAATATATTACACAGACTGCCTTCTTTCTCCTTAGAACTTCTGATTTCTGCAGTCTTCCCTTTCCTCTCCCATGTTTCTTCTGAGGAATTCAGATATGAAAAATTATTTGTCTCATTGTATTGGAAAAATAAAAATTAGATCAACTCTGAAAAAAACCAACAAGTCAGTCTGATAAGGAGTCTAGTCTGATGTAGCGATGTCAGAAAAGACTTTGGGAAGACAAAGCATATAAGAAGGCTAGTGGTTTTTATGTGCTCTGGAGGAAGTTATGTCAATCAGACAAAATACACATTTCATTCACCTCACATCACATGATATTTACAGTCATCTCTCAGACCAATAAGGATAATATTTCTACTGCTCAGGCTTAACATCTGCTGGAAATGCAGAAACGCAGAGGGAAACGGGTCAAGCCAAGCACAGAACACTATTTTAAAGGATTAAGATATCTTATAAGTGTTAACATAGTTCTTCTTTTGGGACTAGAGTTCCAGTAACTCATACTACCATTAACCCTTTTGTTACTGTATTTATTTTGAGATGCTCTGTGTTTCTTTCAATTACTTTAAATATAACAAAGAATTTAGTAAAATGACTTAGTTATCATTCAGCTAGTGTTAGGAACATAAATTGTGACTAAGGTTTGGTGAAAGATTTTAATTCAAAACTTATGAAAACAAGACATTTGTACTCACAGCCAGAGCCGGTTTCAGCCGGGTTGGTAACGAAAGGGTTAATGCATGATGAATGAATGAGGGAGCCTTTATACAATCACTAAACCTGTTAGTAATAGCAGCTAAATCTCCTTCATATCATGGCTTGCCATCTTAAGAAAGAAAAAGCCATGTTAGATTAAGATGAAGGTGTTAAAGCTTATAGTATGGATCCTAGAAAACCCTAAGTTGTAGGGGGAAAATTATAGAATGGACAATGCTAGAATACCTTTAATCTGCTGGATTAAGGTTGACCTGGTGCTAAACAACAACAACAACAGCAGCAGCAACAGTAGCAGATATATATCTCAGGTCATTATGTTAGGTTGTTGTATTGTTATAGTTCACATCAGTCTAAGATGTTTTATATTTAACATAAATGACATGTGACATTTATTTTACAATGAAGTATTAAAAATCACTTTATTACAATGTTTAACATGCACACACTCTTTCTCTCTCCCCCTTTCTCTCTCTAATGGCATGTCATTAGATAAATTATGTCCAACATCAGAGGAATACATTATATATATATATATATAATATATATATATATATATGTAAATGCTAGAGATTGTTTAAGAAAGAGAATGAGACAAGACCAACTATAAAATACACCAGAATCAATTAGTAGTGTCTAAAGTAATTAGGAGATTAAATTAATGAAGCCATGGAAAGTTGAACTAAAGACACAAAGATAATTATGAGTAATGGTATTTAGTTACTCACTGACTTCTACAATAAAATTATGGTGTGAGGTGTTCTTTTCAATTACGTAGCAGAACTGTTATTAACTGTTAAAAAGGACAGACTGATAGCACAGTGGTGGAATGGAGTGGACTAGAAATAATGAACATGTAAAGAGGAGAATTGTTACAAACTTGAATGGAGGGAGTTATTTCTCTTCCTTTTCTCTTTTACACCTTTGACAAAAGTTGGGAGTTTTTTTTTGTTTTTTTTTTAATTAGGTATTTACATCTTTTTTAGAGAAATACTTGTATAGCGGAATTTTTTTTTTTTCCGTAATGCATCCCTCCTGACTAGTAATGTAGTTGGTATTGGTTGATGTTCAGTTAGAAGTCCTCTATACTGATTTCTGCAGGATAAATTTCGGGAGAGCAAGGATTCCAGAAACTTAGCAGTCTCTTCTTCTAGGACCATCTGAAAGAAAATTTAGTATTTAGGTGTAGGCATGGCTCTGTGTCAAGGAGCTTGTTTCCCAACCACTTGATTCTGGATTCAGTCCTGTTGTGTGGCATGATGGGCAAGTGTCTTCAACTATAGCTTCAGACCAACCAAACTCTGTGAGTGGATTTGGTAGATGGAAACAGAAAGATGCCCATTACGTGTGTGTGTGTGTGTGTGAGTACAGTGGTCAACTCATTCAACTAAAGAATTCTTCAAGGCAGTGCCCCAGCAAGGCCACAGTCTAGTGACTGAAACAGATAAAAGATAAAAGAATTATATTGGATAAGAGGGATTAGGTATAGAGGGTTGACAAGATGGGCAGTACAGGCACATCAGGTATGCTGAAGTTGAACAGTACAGGGAAAGAGCACAGGTACAAAACTGCGTGCCTACAACTTCCCTCAATCTGCCCTTAGATTGATGGGTTTGTTATATCACATTATCATTGCATGTGTTAAGCTAGTAGAGAGCTGGTAGTATCATTAGCAAGTCAGACAAAATGCTTAGCAGCATTTCTTCTGGCTCTTTACCACCTGAGTTCAACTTTGCCTTTCATCCTTTTCAGGTCAATGAAATAAGTTCCAATTGAACACTAAGGAGTCAATCTTCATCAGCTTATGTCCTTCCTTAAAACTGCTGGCCTTGTGCCAAAATTTGAAATGTTATCATTGCATGGTTTACTTCAATGTTCAGTTTTATCCCCTACACTTTTCTGCCTATACATAAATACCCTACTTGTCATTGCCACCAATAACACCCACTGTTATTCTGATGATATCACCCTTTATTCTTCTTTTAATTTTCAGCACCAAAATGCTAAACTTACACTTACTCTGTGAGCAGATACCTTAGAAAACTGCACTAATCGCGTCTTCTTCAGCAGCACAGAAACACAGTCACTACACCTAGCATAAAAAGCAACAATACATTATTACCTTCCTCACCATTAAACATACAAATAAAACTTAGTCATTACAAGTGTTAAGCTTCATCATCACAGAGTCTCTCCAGATCTCACATCTTTCATATAATAGAAAATATTTAGACCCACAATGAGGAACTGTTCCTACATTCAATTGAAGACCACTTAGTTGTTATGAAGCCACCTACCATTGCATTCTAACCACTGCATTCTAACCACTGCTACTCAAAGCTATCTGGTCTTCTGACAACCTCCACTCTGATACTCCTGTATCACTCATCTCACCTCCCTTCATCACCCTTGGTGTGTTCCTTGTTCCAGGTCCTGCACAAATCACAACACCCAACCTTCTACCCTAGAATGCAACCCCTCTGGAATTCTTTCATTGCATGCGTTTTCCTGCAGTTATCAAGTTGGAACTTTTCACAGTAGAACATGCAAGGGTCAATGGCACAGCCCTTTCATCCAGGCACAAACAATTGTGTGTGATGAAAGAGAGAGAGAGAGAGAGCGAAAGAAAAAGAGTGTGCAATAGGCTTTCACACAGCCCCCATCTACTAAATTCACTCACAGGCTATAATGAAGACACTGCCAAAGGAGTTACACAGGAGACTGAATATATATATTATCATATATATGATAATATATTATTATTATATATATATATATATATATATATATATATATATATATAAATATGGGTAGGCTACCCCCAAAGTAACTGGAAGCATTCTCTGTGGGACAAGCTCGTTGTAGTTCAGGCTTCCACCACTAGAAGCCACTTGATGCAGCACTCAGGTATCAGTCTGCTGACTAATGTTGTCCAGTGAGGTAATACTGCTGTGTGGTGCATCTTTGCTTTGCAGTGCTTCTCCCCTGTTCATTGATTTGTGATGGGCCCGAAACGAAACAAAGGAACCGTGCACTTCCATGAAATTCTGTT
>NW_021834884.1:0-15000 GCF_006345805.1 Octopus sinensis
ATACATATACATATGTATATATATATATGTACACACACCCATATATATTCATATATATATATACACACACCACACACATAATATTATATATATATATATACACACACACATATATTTTGTTCTTATTTTTCTTTTTGTAGTTTCAGCTGAGAGCTGTGGCCATGCTGGGGCAGCACCCTTTTGCTACACTGTTATTACTTAGAGCCTCCTCTGAATTGTGGCACCTGGTTAAGAATGGTTTGATATCGCGACCCTCATTCGCATCTCTTGCCGTGAGGTAGGTACATCTGGGATTGTACACAAGAAGAGATCCAGTTTTGATTTGAGAACACCTACATCTACTTTGTGCAGGTTCTTCAGACTCTTTGGGAGAATATTAAAAAGGTGTGGGCCCTTGAAACCAAGGCTGTTGCAGTAACTGGTCCTGAAGCGCGTTGGCGTTGCTGGGATCTTTGGCACTATGCAGTGTCGTCCCGTTCTGGCATAGGTGTAGCTTTCAATGCCAAAGTTTTTGGCACAATTCCTTCCGGGACCTTCCAGATATATATTACTGCATACCTCTCCCGCCTTCTCTCTAGGGAGTAGAGTCTTAGCTCTTTCAGCCTTTCCCGGTGGCTGAGCAGTTGCAAAGAGACGATTTTCTTTGTGAATCTTCTCTGGTCCGCTGTTAATTTCACACAATTAGGTGACCATAGCTGTGTGCAGCAATCCAGGCGGCTGAGGACGAATGTCCTACAGAGGACCATCATGGTTTCCTCATCTCTGGTTCTGAAAGTTCTCAGCATCCATCTAGCCATTCGTCTGCACTTTGTCGCCATCCTGGTAATGTGCACTTGGAAAGAAGTATCATCACTCACGTCGATACCCAGGTCCCTCATTGACTTAGGCTCTGCGATTGAAATTCCCTTTGGACCAGTGTACCCTCTAAGTTTCATATTCAGTTTTGGACGCTGGTAGCGCAGGGCTTGGAAGTTTTCAGCATCAAACTGCATATTATTATCCTCAGCCTATCTGTAAATTGAGTCCAACTCCTGCTGCAGATATGCAACATCGTTGGGGTTCTGTATTTTCTGCGAAACTTTCGTATCGTCTACGTAGCTCGCAAGGGTAACTATCCGGGCACTTGAGGGCATATCTGAGAGGGCTACTATAAAAAGCAGAGAAGAAAGAAAGAGAAAGGAAAAGAGAGAGGAAGAATGAAAAACAGAGATAAAAAGAGAGTTAAATGAAGAAAAAAGGAAAACGAAGGAAAAACAAAGAAAAAAGACTAAAAATGAAAAGGAGGGAAAAAGAAAAAAGAGGAAAGCTGGTAGGGAAAGAGGAGAGAGAGAGAGACAGAGCGAGATAGAGAAATAGATAGATAGATGGAGATATAAGCAGCTAGAGCAATGAAGAGAGATAGAAGGATGGATGGATAGACAGACATATAAATGATAGATAGATAGGTAGGTAGATAGGTAGGTAGATAGGTAGGTAGGTAGGTAGGTAGGTAGGTAGGTAGGTAGATAGATAGATAGATAGATAGGCAGGTAGGTAGGTAGATAGATAGATAGGTAGGTAGATAGGTAGGTAGGTAGGTAGGTAGGTAGGTAGATAGGTAGATAGGTAGATAGATAGGTAGGTAGATAGGTAGATAGGTAGGTAAATAGGTAGGTAGAATGACAAACTTATAAGTATATAATAAGATAGAGAGATAGACTGACAGACAGATAAAAAGATAAGTAGGTAGATAGAAAGAGAGAGAGAGATTGAGGGGGAAAGACTGAGGGAGTGTAAGATAAAGACTAAAATGAGAAAGAGGCTGGCATTAACAAGCCAGAGAAATGCAGGAGTGGTGGGGTAAAGAAAAACTGAGGACTAATAGTAGCGGGAGAGTGAGAAGAAGGTGGAAGTTAAAGGTAGAGGAGGAGGAAAAGGAAGGGGAAGAGAAGGTAAAGAAAGGATGTAAAGCAATTAGAAGAGGGAGTCATGGAAGGCTTGGGGATCGGTGCTAGCGGTGAGGAGTTCAATGTGGTGGGGGTAAGTACTGATGTGGGTTAGGAAAATAGGAGGAAGGAAATGATGAGTTTTGAAAGTGAAAGTGAAAGTATGAATGGTGGTGGTTGGAAGTAGAGCAGAATTGAAGGATGTAGATTACCTATTTACAGGCTAGGTAGACTGAGCTAGCAGTGGGTAAGATATAAAGAGAGAAAGTAGGATGGAGAAGGTGAAGGAAAACAAGTAAAAGAATAAGAGGAAAAGGAAAGGAATAAGAATATTAGAGAGGGCGGGAAAGGATACAGAGAGAGCAGGGGGAGAGGAAGAAAACAAGGGCTGGAGTAGGAGGAAGAGGAACCGAGGGTAGGAGTGTGAAGTGTCAACAAGCCTCACTCCCACCTCCATGTTGTTAGTGTGACACTTAATGTATAGATGAGTGAAAGGAAGAAGGGAAGGAGGGAGAAAGGAAAAATGAGGGTGTGAAAGAATAAAAAGGCGAATGAGTGAGAGAATGAATGACAGAGTCAGAGAGTGTGTGAGTAAAAGAATAAATGAATAACTTTATATATGAAAGAAAAATGAATGAGTTTATGAAGGAATGACTTATTGTTTGAAAGAATTTAGGATTGAATAAATAAATGAAAGAATGAGTACCTGGATGAATGAGTTTATGAATAATGAAAAGAATGGGTAAATGAATAAACAAATTTATAAATGAATAAATAAATGAGAAAATGAAATGAATGAATAAGTTAATGAATGAATAGATAATTGAGAGAATGAGCAAATAAACGAATGAATTTATGGATGAATGAATAAATGCAAGAATAAATAGAGTTTGCGATTAACTGAAAGAAGGAGTTTTCGAAAGAATGAGTTTACGAAAGAATGAGTTTACGAACAAACACATGAAGAAATGAAACATGTAAAGCCACAACAACAAAACAAAGTAATTTCTTACAACAATGAAAAAAAAAATAATGGTTTCTGATTTAGGCACAAGGAGTATTTGACTGGTACTCCGAGTACTTGACTGGTTCTTTGCTCTTTCAATCCCGGAAAGATGAAAAGTAAAGTCTACTTCGGAGACATTTGAGCATTGAACGTAAAAGACTGGAGTAAATGCTGCAGGGCGTGTTTTCCAATATTCTGACGAAAAAGAAATGATTGTAGAAGGAAGTGAGGATGAGCATCGGGAGAAAGAAAAAAAACAAAAGCACGATTTGCGGCCGCAGCGCACTTTGGTTCTTCGCGACGTTACGGCTCTGAAGCGTCGGCTTTTCCTTTGCTTCTAGAGACGAATCCCGTGCGGCCCAGCAAGGCGTGTTTTACAACATTCTGAAGATTCTACCAGCCCTCTGCTTTCTGATTTCGAATCTTGGCACAAGGCCATAAATTTTGAGGAGAGGGACGTAAGCGACAACATCGGCTCCAGTAGAAGATGCTATTATATTTGTATAGACTCGGGAGTGGGATGGAAAGTAAAGTTGGCCTCGATGAGAATTGAACTCTGAATGTAAGGAGCTGGAACAAATACAGCAAAGCGTTGAAGATTCTGCCTATCTACCCAACCAACTCAAAAACAAACAAATTAAAAAGAAGAAACTAATGCCTACCCCCCCCCCCCCACCACCAATCCTGAGAAGAGTGATTAAAAAAACGAATAAGTATATATATTAATAGAATGCCAAATAGACAAACAGACAGACAGGTAGAGAGAGAGAGAGAGAGAGAGAGAATGTGAGCGTGAGGATTGAGGGGGATAATGTGAGTGAGAAGTGAGAGGTAGGAGAGAAAAAGGGAAAGAGAGGAAAGGTGGAGAGGAGGGAGTGAGAGGAGTGAGAGGAGAAGAGGGAAGTGGAGAAGAGGGAAGAGGAGGGAGGGAGAAATGGCGAGAGGAAGTAGGGAGAGTGGGTAGGTGGGAGAGAGGGGGAAAGAGAGGGAGGGGAAAAGGAGAGCAGAAAGGAGGTAGAGAGAAGAGAGAGATGAGAGAAAGGAAGGAAAGAAGAGTGAGAGAGTAGAGAGACAGAGGGAAGAGAGAAAAATGAATGAATGAGAGAGAGAAGGAAAGAAAGAGTGAGTGAGAGAGAGAGTTCTTTTCTATCATCGTTTACAAGTCATCACTGGCGAAGTCTTTTAAAGACCCAAAATATTCCATATACAGACCCAGCGTAATTGGGTACATAAATGTGTGTGTGTGTGTGTGTGTGTGTGTGTGTGAAGTAGGTTGAAATGGGTGGAGATGAGAGAAAGAACAACGACATCGAGAACCCCATCAACAACAACAACAGTAATGAAAACAACAATTATTAGCAATAACAACGAGAACGATGTCACGCTAAACGGCGATGACGATGTAGGGGCGGCAATAGAAGCGGAGATGAGGACGGCGGGAGATGTCATAATTAACTTCTTTTGATAAGCAACAAAAGATTCTGTAGTTTAGAGAAGAGTGGGGAGAGGGAGAAGATGTAAGGTTTAAAGACGTTCCCAAGACATTATTTTGGTGGTGCCAGTGGAAAGAATTGTTTTGGTTTCGTGTAGGAATTGAAATCAAGTCGCGAATTGGATTTATCAGGAGCCAACGAAGATTACAGCGGCCATAATTGGTTTCAGTTTGTATAAGAACGAGAGAATGAGGAATTGGATGAGTTTGAAAGTATGAATGAGTTTATGAATGAGTAAATGAAAGAAGGAATTTTCTGAATGAGTTTATGAATTATGAAAAAAATCAGTAATAAATGAATGAATGTGTTTATGAATAGTGAAAAGGTAACTGAATAAGTGAAAAAATTTATAAATGGATAAAGAATGAGCAAATGGATGAATGAAAATATAAATGAGTTTATGAGTGAATAAATAAAAGAATGAGTGAATGAGTGAAGGACTTTATAAGTAATTTAGGATTGAATAATACAAAGAATGAAGGAGCTTATGAATAAAAAATGAATAGACGAATAATTGAATGAATGAAAGAATGAACAAATAAATGAGTTTCTGAATGAATCATTTAATGAAATAATGAATGAATGAATTCATGAAGAAAGAAATAACGAGTCACTGAGTTTATAAATAGTGAAAGAATGAATAAATGGGCAAATTACTTTCAGAATGAATAAAGAATTGAAAGTGAAAAAAATTTGTGATTGAACAAATGAAAGAGTATATATGAATGAGTTTATGAATGAGTAAACGAAAGAATAATTAAATCAATGACTTTGAAAATGAATGAGTAAACTAATACAGGAGTGGCTGTGTGGTAAGAAACTTGCTTCGAAACCACAAGGTTCTGGTTTCAGTCCCACTGCATGGCACCTTGGGCAAGTGTCTTCTACTTTAGCCTTAAGCTAACCAAAGCCTTGTGAGTGGATTTGGTTGATGGAAACTGAAAGAGGCCGTCGTATATATATTATATATATATATATATATATATATATATACATATATATATATCTTGTCTTATGATAAAAGGCAGATTTTCTCTGCCTCCCAGATAGTTTGTTTTTAATACAATTGTACAATATAGAATTTCTTCAATTGGAATTTACCTATGATTTTTCGAAGTAGATTCAATTGGGTCATGGCATATAAATTTTTTTCAATTTGACCCACAATTAAGCAAAAATTCCGAGAAAACTAAATATTTTACGATTTGCCTCTCTAATTTCAACTGCTTCACTACCTCTATTACCACAATTTCTCCTACTTTCACTTTGCAAGTGTACCTTCAACCACTATTTAAAAAAATACACAGGAAACAGAAACAAATAAATACATAACGATTTACTCCTCACACAATTTCTTCAATTGGAATTTACTTATGATTTTTCGAAGTACATTCTATTGGGTTATGGCATATAAATTTCTTTCAATTTGACCCCCAATTAAGCAAAAATTAGAGAAAACTCAATATTTTACGATTTCTCTCTCTCATTTCAAATGCTTTACTCCTTGCAAACGTATACATATATGACAGTGACAAACACAAACGTTTCAAACAACGACATACAAACACTCAAACACACACACACACGTGTGTGTTTGTTATTAGTAAAAAAGGCGCCAAACACAATTCACTTTCTCATTCGAACACATTTGCAGACACACACCAACAATTCACTAACATATGGTGAGTAGATGCTAGCCGCTCACATTATGAGTTACACTATTACACCAATTGTACTGGGACTGTTGTCTACTTCCCGTTAGTTTTTAGTGTCGAGGAAACAAAACTTTCTCCAGAAAGAACAAAAAAAAAAAACACTCCTAGATTTCACAAAGGACTTTAAGAAACGATAGGAAGTAAGTTCAGTTGAAGAAAAGACACGGACTTTAGGAAATCAGACGCTCGAATTACCATGATAACTCAACAGAAAAGGTACATTGGTTTTTAATTTACTTTCTATCGCTAAGTTTTCGTAGTATTAATTTGCGAGCGTACTTCAGCTATCAATTGTTGAAACAAAGAAATTGTAAGCTAAGAAGGTGTGTGTGTGTGTGTGTGTGTGTGTGTGTGCGCGCGCGCGAGCGCGTGTGTGTGTCTGTGTGTGTGTCTGTGAGTGTGTGTGTGTAGGAAGTGAACGATAAAAATATGGCAAGAAGTGGACAGATGTACATATATACATAATACATACATACATACATATGTGTGTGTGTGTGTGGGTGTGTGTGTGTATGTATGTGTATAAATGTGTGTGTGTTATCTCTCTCTATATAAAGCTGAAGTTCTCTGTGTGCGCCAGGTTTGGTAAGCTTCAACTAACACTATCTCCTCCGAGACCCTGCGGCGCAAGTTGACCAAAATTGAGAGTATGATAGAAGAAGGGCTGCTCTTCCTTCCGTAGAAGATAAAATTAAAATCGGACCATGTTAACACCAAAAATTATTTTCATAAAAAAGGTGCTTTTTTCTATGAAAATCCCTATATTTTACGATTTTTTCACTGGTGTGTCGCCACTTTTCGGTGTATTTCAACCAGAAAAATGTTCACTTGAAGAAAATAACAAGCTACATAATGCAAAATTTTTACTTTTCAAAAATTCCAATTCCAGCTGGTCAAAACAAACCCGAGCAACGCCGGGCGATACTGCTAGTATTATATATATATATATATATATATATATACGACGGGCCTCTTTCAGTTTCCGTCTACCAAACCCAATCACAAGGCTTTGGTCGGCCTGAGGCTATTGTAGGAGACACTTGCCAAGTTGCCGCGCATAATATATATATATATATATATATATATATATATATATATATATATATATATAGAATATCGGCACAGGAGTGGCTGTGTGGTAAGAAGCTTGCTTCCCAACCACATAGATCTGGGTTCAGTCCCAATGCGTAGCACCTTGTACAAGTGTCTTCTACTATAGCCTCCGGCCGACCAATTCCTTGAGAGTGGATTTGAAAGGCAGAAACTGAGTTGGTAGGCGGAAAGAAGCCCGCCGTATATATATATATGTGTGTGTGTGTAGTATGTATGTTTGAGTGTCTGTATTTGTCCCCCCCCCCCACCATCACTTGCCAACCGATGCTGGTGTGTTTACGTCTCCGTAACTTAGCAGTTCGGAAAAAGAGAACGGTAGAATAAATACTAGGCTTACAAAGAATAAATCCTCTGGTCGATTTGTTCGACTAAAGGCGGTGCTCCAGTATGGCCACTGTCAAATGAATGAAACAAGAAAAAGATATAATAAAAGAATACATAGATACCTGTAATTATTGGGTGCCTGTCTAAATGCCAGAGAAATTAAGCTTTTCAAAACCAGAAAAGATAAACCTAATTCGAAGACTACAGATCCAAGTCATTACTGGAACTGTAAAAGTCCGTAAAACTTTCCAGAAGTTTATCTTTTAAGTATATATGAGGGATATTTTCCTTTTGAACGGCAGATGTCGACATAATTTCTAGTTAACTAAACACTTTTAAACTTCGTATACTGGTAGAATGTGTTTATAAAACATCATTTTCTCTTGGTTTTATTGAGAAAATTCTATAGTTTGTAAGATATTTCGTCTGAAAATCCGAGTATTTCGGCAATTTTAACCAATCGATTACCTCCATTCTACTAAAATCATTTGCTGCGTCTAAAACTGAGACAATATCCTGTAACTAACCCTAAACCTCCCCCCTAACCCTAACCCTAATTTTTTTTCTTAATTGTTAAATTAATTTAATTCCATTGCTTTAAGTTTTTTTTACACGCGTAACAATTGAAATAATTTAACAATTAAGAAAAAAAATTTAGGGTTAGGGGGAGGTTTAGGGTTAGTTACAGGACGTCTCAGTTTTAGACGCAGCAAATGATTTTAGCTCAAAAGAGAGCATAGGATTGGTTAAAATTCGAAAAATTAAACTACGTTAAACAAGCAAATTACAATTTTCTCAAGAAAGCCAAGAGAAAAAAATGTTTTATTTTGACACATTCTACAAGTATACGAAGTTTTAAAGTGTTTAGTTAACTAGAAATTGTCTGCCGTTCAAAAGGAAAAGATCCTATATGAGCACCTCTATATATATGCATGAGAATACATATGTAAAGCAAAACATACAAATCTGCATGTATAGATAGATAGATAGATAGATAGATAGATAGATAGATAGGTAGATAGATAGATAATAGATAGATACATAGATACATACATACATGCATGCATAAATGCCCTCTTGATGTTGCAATTTCAATGAAGGAGCCTTGGATCTAGGTTAAAAACCAGCTCTTTCTCTATTGGCAAGAAATCCTGAAATAAAACTGAATAATGACACACTCATATATATATATATATATATATATATATATATATATATGCATGTATAACAAGAGAGTTAGTAGTATGAGATGAAATATTTGAGCGGAATTAAATGAAAACTGAATACTGAAGATGGTGGTGCGTATTTTAAATGCAATTGGAAATGTGCGTGATTGTAAAACCTCCATTATCCTCGCGTCATACTGGGAAAATAAATTGATTATGTAGACAATATTTTCATTGCATTGTTCGTTTTATTAATTAAATACGATATAACAAAATTATATATATATATATATATATATATATATATATATATATATATATATATATATATATATTATATATATATATATACATACATATGTATAATGTGATCGATGTAATGTATATACGTGAGGATATAAATACAGGAGTGTATATATATATATATATATATATATATATATTATATATATATATATATATGATAGATATAAATTATAGATTCACATACATTCATATATGTATACAAATGAATATATATCCACATAATATATTACAACGTTCACATCTTAGGCGTGGCTCCAGCATGGCTGAAGTCCTACAACTGAAAGCATAAAAAGAATAAAAGAATAGATGAATTACTCACGCATCAATTTAAATATTAAAGCTCCTGCGTTTGAAGTATTATCTCAAAGTCATTTAACAATGAGAAGTTCTTGTAGCTCTGTTAATGATTCGGCGCGAATGTCGTGACTGACGGAAGTGAAACACCCTTGTCAACGAAGCGAATGTATGTCGGTTCGAATCCTGCCGTAGCCAAATACGCTTCTTGATATACTATTTTTATCGTATATTATCTTAATTTTTATACTCCCTAAAAGAGAAAGGTATTTGTTGCTGTTTTTTTTGCCTCCGATATTTGCGTACAAACAGAATCAGGAAACCATTATAGAGCACATATCATAGGCAGATCGAAGTGAGGGCACGGTTAGAAAGCTTGCAATTGGGTAGCGATGGTGATAAACCGAGTAGTGCTGTTAAAACGGGTGTTTGAGTTAAACCGGCGACGGAAAGAGTCTGCAACAAGGCGTCATGGTGACTGTAGCAATAATATATTAAAATGTTCAATAGTCCAGTCCATTATGTAGGGAGCATAGGTTGGTGTGATGTCTTGACTTGCGTGAGACGTGGATTAAATTGAGGGAGGGTTAGGATGGTGAGCTGGCAGAATCGTTAGCACGCCAGACGAAATGCTTAACGGCATTTCGTCTGCCATTGCGTTCTGAGTTCAAATTCCGCCAAGGTCGACTTTGCCTTTCATCCTTTCGGGGTCGATAAATTAAGTACCAGTTAAGCACTGGGGTCGATGTAATCGACTTAATCCGTTTGTCTGTCCTTGTTTGTCTCCTCTGTGTTTGGCCCCTTGTGGGTAATAAAGAAATAGGCATTCCGTCTGCCGTTACGTTCTGAGTTCAAATTCTGCCGAGTCGATTTTGCATTTCATCCTTTCGGAGTCGATTAAGTAAGTACCAGTTACGCACTGAGGTCGATGTAATCGACTTAATCCGTTTGTCTGTCCTTGTTTGTCCTCTCTGTGTTTAGCCCCTTGTGGGTAGTAAAGAAATATATTATTACCACGCCGGGCGAAATGCGTAGCCGTATTTCGTCTGCCGTTACGTTCTGAGTTCAAATTCTGCCGAGGTCGACTTTGCCTTTCATCCTTTCGGGGTCGATAAATAAAGTACCAGTTACGCACTGGGGTCGATATAATCGACTTAATCCGTTTGTCTGTCCTTGTTTGTCCTCTCTGTTTAGCCCCTTGTGGGTAGTAAAAAAATAGACATTTCGTCTTCCGTTACGTTCTGAGGTCAAATTCTGCCGAGGTCGACTTTGCCTTTCGGGATCGATTAAATAAGTACCAGTTAGGCACTAGGGTCAATGTAATCGACTTAATCCCTTTATCTGTCCTTGTTTGTCATCCGCTTCTCTCGTCCCTGTCTTTCAGATTCCAGAGGCAGGACGAGGTCAATATCACTAGAAATAGGTCGGGATGAAGCGGATGGCCACATTGACAATCGTGTCTCACTGTACCCTGTCCACTCTACACAAAGCTTGCCGGTCCACCTTCCCGTTCGACCGCAGTCCGCGGAGTCCAGTCTTCACATGCATAGGTAGACAAGCCCCTATATAAATTGACAGAATGAGAGGAAAAATTCAAGGCTGTAAATAGTTCTCTTCTTTATAAATGTTCTGAAAACTATTTACAGCCTTAGCATTTTATTTCATTTTGTCAATATATATATATAGTTAATCCAAACAAGAAAACAAAACACAAAAAAACACAACAACGCGAGGACGTGGAACAAATATAGTATTATTGGACGCTCAGGAAAGAAAGAAGGAAAGAAGGAGGGTTTAACGTTTCGAGCGGAGCTCTTCGTCGGAAACATAGGAGAAGGAAAGATCCCGAGAAGGGAAGACAGAGGAAAAAAATCGCCAACGGTACACACGAGGTCACAATATATATATATATATAATATAATAAATAAATATATGCATATATACATATATCTACATACCTACAAATATATGGATATATACATGCATATATGGGTACAGGACATAGAAAAAAAAACGTTGAACACAATGAGAAACGAAAACATAAAAACAAAAACATAGAAACGAACATTTTTTGAACAACGAAAAAAAACCATAGAAGCGATACATACAACATAAAGAATATCCCCCTTCTTCAGTTGTATATATATATATATATATATTTACATATATATGTTATATATTTATATACATTTGTGTATGCATCGGTATAAATGTGTATATATATATGATGATGGACTCGCCCGTGGAAGACAACTTATAAGCGTTCAGTGTAACTTTATTTTTTCTGCCGAACGATTTGATTAAAGCGATCAAGCGTTCGTGCCGCACATCAGCTCAGTCCTTCTATCAAATCCACGTGACGTGTATCGAAGTGATTGCAGAGCAACGTGAGGTAAGTCTTTTGCTCAAGAATACAACTCACCACGCGGTCTAGGAACTGAAGCCACAATCTCGATTGGTCTAGTGGTATTATCTATGTACATATATATAAATATAAAAATTATATACATATATATATACATATATATATATGTATATATATAATATAGAAAAAGGAGAGGAACGCTCGAGATGTTAATCCATTTATATCATGAAGTCCTCTGCACAATACAAACATATATCTATCTATCTATCTATCTATTCTCTATCTATCTATCTATCTATCTATCTATCTATCTGTCTATCTGCCTATGTATCTATCTATCTATCTATCTATCTATATCTATATATATATATATATATATATATATATATATATATATATATATATATATATATATATATATTTATCAAAACTATAGGTGTTTTCTTTTTTGTCTTTTTATAGTTTGGTTGTCGTTGTTAAGCTCCATAGAATTCACAGCAAGCAGGCCTATGCTTCAAAGACAATCTTATTGCGATCAACCGGAATTTTAAGATAGCGTCGGTCGCGCCGGTTGCGGCGGTATTGTTGGTGGTGCTTAAGCTTAGGCATCCGTGCCTATAATATCTAATACAACCTTCTTGACTTAAAGACGAGAAAGGTGTTATTTCAAAGAAATATGGCAGCTAATTCCAGTAAACGGTACGACGGCCATCTTAAGTGTGACTCATTGGTGAATTTTTTTTTTGTTTTGAAAGGTGGGGCGGCTAGATGTTGCAATATATATAGAGAGTTATAACAGATTAATGCAGAGAATTGGTGCACAGGTGTGCAACGACTGCATGCAACGATCTAGATGGCTGTGAAAATATGTTGTGTGGAAATGTAAATCAATAAATACTGATATAATATAAAAATACAGGTGTGTAGAGATGAGGTCATCATCGTGAATGCTTGTCTTAAGCAGTGGGAGCGTGTGTGTGCGCGCGTATGTGTGGTGGTGTGTATATGTATGTGTGTGTGCGTGTGTGTGTGTGTGTGAACGTGTGTGTATGTGAATGTGTGTAGATGTGTATATGCGCCTGTATGAGCGCGTATGCGGCGTGCGCGTGCATGCGTTTGCGTTTATATGTAAACATCCGCGTCCATGTATGTATGTATGTATGTATGCATGTATGCATGTATATTTGGTATGTGTGTATGCATGTATGTATATATGCATAAATATATATATGTATATATGTATTTATATGTAATATATAAATATGTGTTGTACTTTGTGTTTATGTTTATGTGAAAAAATCTGTATATATATAAGTGTGTATGTATGTATATATATAATATATATATATAATATTATATATATATATGCGCACACACATACCATACATATGTGTATATACATGAACATATATCTACACATATACATATATAAATGTGCACATATATACACATATATATGTGTATATATATATCTATATATCTAGATATATATATATGTGTATATATAATATATATATATGTGTACATTGTCTGTGTATGCGTTTGCGTGTGTGTGTTTGTGCGTTTTAGTATGTGTATGAATCTGCGGCTTGTGGCTTGAGTAATGTAATATAATATGATGCAACATTATACATTAACGCGTGCACTTACGGTTGTACATACAGAAATGTGGGAATGCAAGAGTATGTGCCACTTCAGGGTATGTAACAGTGTCCTCTTATGTGTCGGTGTGTGTGTATATATATACTACTACACTACTCTGTCGGTTACGACGACAAGGATTCCATTTGATCCGACCAACTTAACAGCCTATTCATGAAATTAACGTGCAAGTGGCTGAGTACTCCACAAACACATGTACCCTTAACGTAGTACTTCGGAGAGATTCGGTGTCAATACTGGCCCTTTGAAATACAGGTGCAACATAAACAGGAAGAAAGAGTGAAAGTTGTGGTGAAAGAATACAGCAGGGTTCGCCACCATCCCCTGCCGGAGATTTAGGTGTTTTCGCTCAATAAACACTCACAACGCCCGGTCTGGGAGTCGAAACCGCGATCCTATGAGCGTGAGTCCGTTGCTCTAACCACTGGGCCATTGCGCCTCCACTGTGTGTGTGTGTGTGTGTGTGTGTGTGTGTGTGTGTGTGATATAATATATATATATATATACATACATATATGTATGTATATATATATGTATATATATATATGCATATATGTATATATGTATTTGTATATATGTAGATATGTATATATAATATATGTTGTATTTATTATATATATATATATATATATATATATATATATATATATATATATATAATATATATATATATATATATATACATATATACACATGTATGTATGTAGTTATGTATATATATATATATATATGTTTTATTTATATATATATGTGTGTGTATATATATATGTATATATATGTATATATGTTTGTATGAATGACGACTTAATTTCGAGCCCAGTGCATGACATTAAGGAAGTATATTTTTAACTATAGTCTTGGGTCTATCCAAGTCTTATAAGAGAAATGAGGTGGACGAAAACTGGGAAGAAGCCTCCAAGATGGATTGTACAAGTAATTTACAAGGTTCAGCTTAGTCACACACATTACGTGTCTGTGGTATACTCAACCGTGTATATGTAAATTCAATAAGCAAGGTAGTTCAGTTGAAAGAACAACTGAACACGCACCGTCGAAACCGACGGAAGTTCACTTACCTTACGTATGTGTGTATGAAAAAAGTATCACTGTGTATTTAAGAAGTTCATTTGGCGATCACAAGGTCGCGGGTTCGATCCCTTTGTATAGGACCTGCTTAACCGTAACTTCAATTTAACATGTCTTCGGAGTGACATTTGGGTGGATGAAAACTATGCAGAAGTGGAGGAGCGTGGTTTAGTGTTTGGGTTTTGAACTCGCAATCGTAAGATTGTGGTTTCGATTCTTGAACCGGGCGATGTGTTGTGTTCTTGAGCAAAACACTGCATTTCTCGTTGCTCTAGCTGGCAAAAATGATTAATCCTGCGACAGCCCGACATCCCCTCCGGTGGAGATGGGCATATACACAGAATCCCAGGAACTGATCTTAACGAATCTATATGACTCGAGAAGGATCTTTCCTCTTTTTCAAACTGTGCGGAAGTCCGTCGGACGGAGTGCAATTCATACGGCCCAGCTGTCTCCATACATCAGCATCACGTTGAGAATTAAGTATAGGGTTCATGTTGCTTTGGAATACTCTGCTAATTAGAAGTTATTATTCATTTTGGTGG
>NW_021834884.1:20000-25000 GCF_006345805.1 Octopus sinensis
CATTACTATGATTTCTGGTGAGGATTTCACAGTCATGGCTAACACATGTTGGTCCTTCATCTCATTATCTGTCGTTTTAGTTTTCCTTCACAACTTGACATTATTCTTGCATGTCGACATTATTGATGCGTTGTCTAGCCCCTCCCTCAGCCCTTATCTCTCCCGAAATGAATCATAGCTTCCTGTTTCAAATTCATCGCCAGCCAATCACAGGCCGAGCTCTGAGTCTTTCATTTCTTTCTTTATTTCTTTCTATTATTTTTTCAATCTACTTTCACCTCACCTTGCTGTTATCTGTTTCTCCATCTATCTTTACTCATTTCTCTATTCAAATGTGAATTACCTGAGTTGCTGTTGCTATTGTTGTGGTTGTTGTAGTTCTCTTTGTTGTTGCGTTGTTTGCTCAATCAATTGTCAACCGTGATTCAGAAAACTGATTTTAGTCATGAGCGTTTTATCTAAATAGAAATATCCAGGACTACATTAAGATAGTAAACTTTGATTTGGGGGAGATTTAGTTGCTATTTCTAGCAGTAAACTGACCATGCTCTTTTATTACATCAGATATGTGTGATTTAAATTATCGATAAATCCAGAAGACCTGCTTTAAACAGCACAACGGTTTCAATATAAGGTTGTAGATATTTTCTTTCTTTTTGGCATTGATATAAACCAGGAAAGGCATGAACATCACACTTCACACTTTTCCTGCTCCCTTAAAAATTATATTTCACTTTGACAGGACGAACTAATCCCATTTAATCAATTTTGCTGTTTTAGGCACGAATAAAGAAAAGCCTTCTTCATTCATAAACTGCTTCATTAGACACACAAACGGAAGAGAAAGGGAATGGGGACTGTTCTGACAACCATGTTTCCTTTAATAATATTAGAGCATAAACGAAGTGAATTTGACTTCAGCTTGGAATTGAACCAGCAGCTTTGCTTTAGACTGCTGTAGCACCACACTTTGTTCAGCAGTGCTAGCTTTTCTCTTATATATAATCCTTTCTACTAGAAGCACAAGGTTTCAAATTTGAGGGAAGGGATTAAGTCTATTACATCGACCCCAGTGCGTCACTGGTACTTATTTAATCGACCCCGAAAGAATGAAAGCCAAAGTCGACCTCGGTGGAATTTCAACTCAGAACTAACGGCAGACAGAATACCTATTTCTTTATTGCCCACAAGGGGTTAAACATAGAGGAGACAAACAAGGACAGACAAAGGGATTAAGTCGATTACATCAACACCAGTGCGTAACTGGTACTTAATTTATCGGCCCCAAAAGGATGAAAAGCAAAGTCGACCTCGGCGGAATTTGAACTCAGAACGTAACGGTAGACGAAATACCGCTAAGCATTTCGCCCGGCGTGCTAACGATTCTGCCAGCTCGCCGCCTTCTTTTCTCTTATATATAATGAGTTTCGACGAGTTTGGAATTGAAATAATTTATACGTCATTTCTGCTCAGAAAGTGCATGCTGTCACCTTTCCTAATCGTTCACAGAGGCCCTCCTATATCCCGGTCAGACGTGAACAACTCACTTTTAAACCCAGGTTGGTTCAACCTTATGAGTTGATAAATCAGTTCAACATTTTGTAGCTATATACAATCATAGACACACATACCATGTCGTTCCCTTTACAACAACTATGCACATACCAAGCCATTACGTTTCACTATGCATATATTATATATATATATATATATATATATATAGGACTCACAGAACATCAACAAAGCAAGAGAACTATATGTGTGTGTGTGTGTGTGTGTACTTTATTGAAAAACAGCAGAAATATCACTAAAACTGTTACTCAGAGTTTCACGTTCCCGTTCGTCGGACAGTTTTATTTAGAAAAGTAAAACCTGTTTTATTTTCTAAACAAACCTTCCAAGGAACGGGAACGGGGAACTCTGAGTAACAGTTTTTGCGATATTTCTGCTACTTTTCAATAAAGTATATACTCTACCTCAGGTATACGAGTACTATTTTTTTCCACCTTGTTTCGCATTTATGTGCTTACTCCGGTATATATTTATCATTATATATATATATATATTATATTATATAATATATATATATATATATATATATATATATATATATATATATATATTATATATAATATATATATATAAATATATATATTGTGGCTTTCTCATCAGGAAAAAAACAGGATATATATATATATATATATAATATATATATGAGCTAACTGCGAAACCGGTATTTCTTTAAAAATTATAAAATTATGTCATTTTAAGGAGGGGAAAAAAATTTTTCCAATATTCTCCAGACATTTTGACGCAAAAATATAATATTTTTAACATTTAAGCCTTCGGTCGTTTTTTCACTCTTTTACTATTTTCTTATATATTCCCCCACGTGCTTTACCAAACAAACTTTCTTATATATATAATATATATATATATTATATATATATATATATATATATATATATATATATATATATATATATGTGGTGTGGTGTTATGTGTGTGTGTATGTATGTATGTATGTATGTATGTATGTATGTATGTATGTATGTATGTATGTATGTATTCGCCGCCAGACACAAACAAACACCTAAAATGCACATAGTTCTACAGGGGCACAACAGAACTGTGCCAGTGACCAGGTTGTAGTTGTACGAAGAAAATGTTAACATCTCAAGAAAAAAATTAATTTAAACATTTTTATGCTCTTACATGGCTAAATGAGGTAATTGATACATGCATATGTATGTACTCATACACACACACACGCACGCACGCACGCACGCATACACACACACACACACACGCACACACACGAGCATACACTGGTATACGTACATTGAGTTATGTCGGAGCATTCAGAGGGGAGTGCTCAATGTATGTTATAGAGGATATGTTTTTTTTATAGAAACTGAAACGAGAGTTTGTCTCTCGACTCAAGTCTCATGGTTCTGCAATCTTCAGGCGAGAACTGTCACATCTCGTCATTGGTGGTGTATTTACATCGTTTGGATGCTGTTTTCTGAACTCTTCATTGGTTGTTTAGGTTATTTTTTGTGTTATAGTGTTTGTATTTCTTGTAATTGTGTGTGGGTGTATAAATTTGTTTGGAATTTATTGTTGAGTTTGGGATGGGGCATCTTTTTTCTTTACTTTTCATGGGTGTGAATGTGTGCATGTCTCTATGTGTATGCTTGAAGTCATTTTCCAAACAAAAATAATCCCTAAATGTTTCCTTATTTCTGTCATAATAAACAACAAACAAGATAAAATTTCAGCCGTCTTAAATAACTGGATTGTATTTATAGTAAAATTATTCTGTAAAATCGTTATTTCAGACTTTATTGGCTTTCATTGTTTCCACGTTCTTGTGTTTTAATTCCAATTATTGGAGCTCAAATTAGTTATGCCTCGAAGATCATCATTACTGCTATGACTAACGAACACTCCAGTTAGCATAACTAACGTCATAAACAGCAAAATCACACCCGTCCACCAACACTGCCACCATTACCATCACCACCACACGTACCACTACAGTTATCACCCTCACCATCATCACGACAACGACGACGACGACGACCACCACCAGAACTACCACCACAATAATCGCCAAGACCGTATTTATGTATATGTATATATATACATTTATATGTATGTATATATAGGTGCATTAATATGTGTGTATCGTAAGTATATATGAATATATATGTATGTATGTTTATATGTATGTATGTATACTGTCCAAGCTGTTATTTGCGGTCTGTTCAGCCATATTTTAGGTGACATTTTCCATGTCTAAATTAAATCTTCCATCTGTAAATCGTTCATGTTTGTTGTTCCGTGAATCCGTGGAATATCCCCAAGGACAGGAAGGGTTTCGCTAAATGTCGGAATTAATTACACACAAATGCACACACACACACACACACACACACACACACACACACACACACATACTAACATACACATATATCTAGATGCCTAAATGGTTCATACACGTTCGACGGTCTACGTTGTATCATACATACGTACATACATACATACATACATACATACATACATACATACATACATACATATATACATACATATATGCATGCATATATATTATATATATATATACATATATACATATATACATACATATATATTATACTTACACAGTACATATGTAAATATATATAATGTATATTATGTTATATATAACCATAATATTGCATTATATTACGTGTATATTATATATGTATGTGTATATATATATATATATATATATATATATTATATATATATATATATATATATTTACATATAGTTTCAGCTCACGAGCTGTGGCCATGCTGGGGCACCGCCATATATATATGTATATATATATATATGTACATTGTACGTATGTATTTATATATCAATCTATCTCTCTCTCTCTTTCTATATATATATATATATATATATACAAACATATATACACGTACATTAATGTATGTGTGTTTGTGTATTTATATAAATAGCAGGTAATATCACCAGGAGCATCAATCATATTCAGGATACAAGACAAAAAAATAAGAACATGAGAAAAAAAAGCGTTTATATACGCCAACCGTCGTACACTTACACACAGATAAACACAAACTCTTGTGTGCTTAGACACATCTACATGCTTATACATTGCCTCTACAAATAAACACGTACATAGTTAAAGTTAGTATATATGGATCGCCGATGGTTCCTTCATAAGCTTGTTTCCCAACCACATGATTCCGAGTTCAGTCCCACTGTGTGACACCTTGGGCAAATGCTTTCTACAGAGTTGGGCACGAAAAATAATCCCGGGTTCCAAAACATAGTGTAAATGCAGAAATAAATTTACAAGTGCTAGAAAGGATTACCATCATAGATTTTGAAAATGGGTTCCTGTGGCATCAATACACAGCTGTGTACCTTTAACCATGCACCCGGCGTAAAATATGACTTCAACTTCAGACTTTTTCAACACCCGT
>NW_021834884.1:30000-42500 GCF_006345805.1 Octopus sinensis
AGAGAGTGGTTACATAGATAGGTGGATAACTAGAGAGATAGACAATGAGATAGTTAGCTAGGTAAATAGATAGATGGATAATGACTGGTAGATAGATTCATAGATAGGTAGGTAGATAGGAAGGTAGGTAGATAAACAAATAGTTTAATAGATAGATATTATATATATATATATATATATATATATATATATATATAATCGTCATGATAGATCGTTAGCCACTACACACATTTTTTTCTCTCCTTGTTTCTCTCCTTGTTTTTTCTGTGTCCCTTTCTGTAGAAGAGCGTAGGCTCGTAATGTAAAATACTTTTTCTATTCCTGAGCGTTATACTAATACATGTTTGTTTTGTACACCACCTGTCTTCGTCTTTTGTTTGTTTTCGTAAACTCTCTCTCTATATATAATAGTGTACATTTAAACACGAGAAAACTGCCTTCAACAGGCAGTTTTATACGCTAGAAGAAGTAGTCAAAACGACCAAAACTACATTTAAGATCAATCTTCAATTATGATGTATAACGAAGAGACTCGTGTTAATCTACTCTTAATTATATGTTAGTGTTATGGTGCGGTTACTGATGAAAAGTTTCACCTTGCAAATTATTTTATTTGCTAAAAAATTTAGAAACTTAGGTCCGACCGGAATAAAATAAAATAACAAGGTAAAAGTTTTTATTTTTCATTCCTTTTGAAGATTGCTCTTAAATGTGGTTTTGGTCGTTTTGCCTACTTCTTCTAGCGTGTAAAAACTGCCTGCTGAAGGCAGTTTTCTCTTGTTTTTAAATGTACACTATTTTATATTTGAGAATATGCTGTCTATTGACTTTTTATACATGCTAAATCACCCCCCCCCCAAAAAAAGAAGAAAAACTCACCATCTTATATATATATATATATATTCAGATAGAAGGATAGATAGGTATACAGACAAGTAGGAAGATAGATATGTGGATAATAAAATATTTGGATAGGAAGACAGAAGTGGGGAAAAGTACTAAAGGGAGATAAAGGCAGATGTGATATACTAAATTTACTTGTATTGTTTATTGTTTCTGGACACCTGCTAGTCCCTGCGCTTATGTGTGAAAAAATGCGAAATAAAGGATCACCTGTCACTATCTGTATGTATATTTAACCTCTTATGCGTGGTAGATAGTTGGAACTCCTCTGACGAGATTTACCGATGTTTATTTTGTTGAATTAACGGTGGCTATGTTTTAAGAATATAAACAAACTCATTTACAAATTACTCTGCTGTGAACATCGAGTTCTTTTATAATTGTGGATTAACAAGATTACCTGTTCGGAATCTTCTATTTTATATACACACACACAATCCCCATCCCTACACACATTCATAGATATCACAGATACATTCACACACATACACACATTTCAAAGTAGCTATTTATAATATGTATGTATATATGTACGCATGTATGCATATATATATATATATATATATATATATATATATATATATATATTGTTATCAAAAAAGGGGGTCGAATTAATTAATTATTAATAAATTCGACCAAGCAGTATTCGGTATGTAAAGACCATTTACGGTATATTTGAAGTATTAATTTATAAAAATATGGTAAAGTAAAAGAATTCACTTTACCACACACCGAACTTTTCAGAAATAACAGCCAAAAATTTGGCTATTTCTTCAACTGCAAATAAAAGTCTCCAGACAATGCATACTCAGAAAAATAACTAACATAGGTATAAGGGAAAAACAATGAAAGATCACATCCATATACGATACCCGAGGACAGTCTGTTTCTAGATTTGTGGGTAAAACGCCACTTTTCCTTCATCAGCTCAGAGATTTCTTCTGATTTAGATTCGAAAATACTAAGAATCAAACATACCCGTCCGATATCTGTAACATCGGACAAACCATGCCAGACACCCAGTACTAGCGAATCCAAAAATACGAATGAGATCTATTATTCTCCCTGTCCGCCCACGTGAGTCATAGAGCATTCCATTTCTACAGAGGTAAAAACTGCAGTTCAAATTCTTGGAGAGAAAGCATTATATTGTTATCAAAAAAGGGGGTCGAATTAATTAATTATTAATAAATTCGACCAAGCAGTATTCGGTATGTAAAGACCATTTACGGTATATTTACTTTACCATATTTTTATAAATTATATATATATATATATAGGTAAGCAGAGTTAGTGGTTGGAATAACCTTCTAAGGAATAAGAATATCCCTGTTTTCCTACCAGTATAAATTACCTGTTAAGCCTGAACATGGGTTTGCAAGCGTACTATGCTCATAGGGTACAGGTAATAACAGAGTAAACAAATTTTTATCACGAATCAAATTTAAAATAAGCAGAAAATGGAGAAAACTTTTGATCAACAAACAAATTGACTACCATCGGTTAATTCTTTTTAAAAATAAAACTTTAACATTGCTTACAGCCGTTTCTGCTACAAATGTCAGTCGGTGCCACCAATGAAAATTATGAGAATAGTATTTGCATTTTATGTATTTGTATTCACTCTAATGTAGTTCCATGTACCAGATCGAAAGAGAACAATTAACACAGAGAAAGGACCCCTCATCAGTTGTCGGCTGTCTTTCTACTCCTTATTTCGCGCTTTCAACGATGATATGAGTCTTCAAAGGCAGTTGCTCCCATAAATTCTAAAATAAAATTTAGAATTTATGGAGGGTCAAAGTAGGGTACAAAAAAATGACAGTGGAGACATACAAGGAAACCAAACGAAAACAAACATGGAGGGTCGTTAGATCAGAACGAGAGGAAAATAGTGAACGCTGAGAGAAGCATTTTTTGAAAAGAGAAAAGATAGAAGAGAGAGAGAGAGAAAAACGCTTCCGCTTGTTTAAACGTATGTGCAGCAAAAGATGGTCAAGTGTGAAAAAGTAAGATGGACGATAGTCACGTATGAGCAACGAGAGAGAGAGAGAGAGGAGAGAGAGAGAGAGAGAACGGTGAGGGATGGAGGGAAAGAGAAAGGGAATTACAGAAGGATGGAGGAGGAAGACAGTAGAGAGTAGAGAGTGGCATCAAATAGGGGAAGATAAACTTACTTGGAAATAGATGCATCGCGCTCAATTAATTATAAATAATATATAATATAATATATATATTATATATATATATTATATATAATATATATATATATATATATATATATATATATTATATATATATATAAAGTTAATCCAAACAAGAACACAAAAGACAACAACGCAAGGATGTGGAACAAATAAAGTATTATTGGACGCTCAGGAAAGAAGGGAAGAAGGAGGGTTTGACGTTTCGAGCGGAGCTCTTCGTCGGAAACATATGAAAAGGAAAGATCCTGAGACGGGAGGACAGAGGAAAAAAATCGCCGGTGGTACTCACGATATATATATATATTATATATATATATATATATATATATATATATATTATATTATATATATATATATATAATAATAATAATAATAATAATAATAATAATATTAGGGAATAAATCCAAACTTACAGGGAAGAATGAGATTTAGGATTAAATCCAATTTTATAGTATAAATTAGAGATAAAACCACTATTAGGCAAATCAAACAGTGAAAAACATAAGCCAATACATAAAATTAATTTAAAATATAAAAGTTAAAAATAAAAAATTATTTAAATAATTTAAACTTATAAATTTTATATATATATATACAAATATATATATATATATATGTATGTATGTATATTTTTATATTTATATATTATTTTATTAATTAATTAATTATTAATTAATTAATTTATTTATTTTTATTTATTTATTTAAAAAAAATTTTATTATTATTATTTTTTTTAATATATATATTTGTATATATATATAAAATTTATAAGTTTAAATTATCTAAATAATTTTTTATTTTTAACTTTTATATTTTAAATTAATTTTATGTATTGGCTTATGTTTTTCACTGTTTGATTTGCCTAATAGTGGTTTTATCTCTAATTTAATATAATATTGAAAGAGAACGTCACCAACGGTGCAAATATCATGAAATACGTAAACAACGAGAAAAATGGAAAATAGGACAAAAGAATGAAGTGTCCGATTTTCTTATGTAACAAGTTTGACAGTCGTTAATTCTAATGTTTTTTATCTTGATAATTCTCTGTTTTACAGCATTTAAGAGTTACATCATCACTTTTGGAAATGCAATTCATGGTGTCTGATTTTATTGTGAGTTTTCTCTTGTAAATCAATTTTTGTGAACCTAAGGATAGAGAAAAAATTCCTGTTGTTTATGAATATGAGTTCCGTCGTGGAACCAATGCTTCCCAGACAGCTCGAAACATCAATGAGGTGTTTGATGAAGATGAGGTGAATGAGCACACTGTACATTGATAGTTTAAGAAGTCTGGTGACTTTACTCTTGAAAATCAGCCCCTTTGTAGACCTGAGACCAAAGTGGATAATGATGAGCAGGAAACTGTAGTGGAAGCGGATACATCTCAAACTACGCGTGAGTTAGCAGCAAGGTTAGATGTTTCAATTCCAGCTGCATTGGAATTGAAACAAATCGTCAAGGTAAAGAAGTCGGACAAGTGGGTACCACATGAACTGAACGAACATCAAATGACACGTCGAATTGAAACTTGCTATTGTTTGCTGTCATGGTATAAAAACGAGCCATTTTTGTATCGTACGAGTGATGAAAAATGGATTCTTTTCAACAGTAGCAAGAGTTCTGCATGGTGATTGGATAGAGATAAAGTGCCAAAACCCAATCCAAAAAAGAATATTCACCAAAAAAAGCTAATGGTGTCTTTTTGGTGGTCCAGTGCTGGTGTCATCCACAACAGATTCTTGAGACCTTGTAAGTCAATTACAGCAGATATATACATCAACCAATTGGATGAAATGATGAGTGAACTTGCAATTAAACAACCGAGATTGTTCAATAGAGACAGGCCAATTCTCTTACAAGACAATGCTCGACCACATGTTGCACAAAGAACGCTACTCAAGCTGCAAGAACTGAACTTAGAAGTACTCTGTCATCCACCATATTCACCAGACCTTGCACTAAATGACTATCATATTTTCCAGGCATTAGACAACTTCTTCCAAGGAAATCATTTCAAACTGAAGACGATTCAAAAACAGACTTTTATGATTTCATCACCTCTTACTCTCCAGAATTCTTCGCTACCGGCATAAATATCATTCCTAGAGATCCTACAATCACTGGTACTGTAGTCGCCTTGAGATGCCACATTTCTTCAATTTCTATTATCAAGTCTTAATATTTACTGATCTTGTCAAATTGTTTTGCCGCTATATTGTGATCGCAAGGAATACTCTTGTCAATTAATAAGCACACATTTTTTGTCTGATCTTTTATAATAATATCCGGTTTATTAGCTTTTATAGTTTTTATACTTTTGTCGGTATGTACGGGGAAGTCCCAGAGAATCGACACATTTTCTCCCTCAGTCACAGCTTCAGGATGGTGTTTATACCATTTGTCAGTGGTTTTGATATTATAATGCCGACATATTGTCCAGTGTAAATACTGGCCGACTCTGCCATGTCTTGCTTTATCAACTACAGGTGCTAAGACTCTACACCCTGTGATTAGGTGATCTATAGTTTCAATCTCATGTAATCGGCATTTTATGTCAGCTCACATTGGTTTGATAGTTCCGGGTTAATAAGCTTTGGTCTTGAACAGCTAATATGAAACCTTCACTCTCTGCTTTTAGCCCTGAGTTTCGTAACTATTGGTGTGTGTGTTTCTGGTTGACATCAGCTTGTTTGCTACGGGCCACATACTTGCCATGCAGAGGTTTCTGTTCCCATCTGCTAACTAATTTTTCATGTGCTTTTGTCTTTGTAATTAATTTTATTTTCTTTGCAGCAGCAGTTGGCACATTCCTTCAACCTGATCAATCTGGTAGGTATCTAAGAGAACAGTAGCGGATTTTTTGTTCTCTTTCAGAATAGAGTGAAGTTTTTTCGGTCTTTCATGTTTTTCAACAAGTTTTAGCATCCAGTCGTTGGTTGTTTCAAGGTATTTGGCCAGTCCGATTGTGGTGGTTTTGTATGTAAGTTCAAGGTGGATCAAACCTCGACCTCCCTGAGCTCTGGGAAGGTAAAAACGATCCACATCTGCCTTTGGATGGTGCATCTTATTACAAGTCAGTAGCTTGTGGATTTTTCTATTATTATTATTATTATTATTATTATTATTATTATTATTATTATTATTATTAATTATTATTATCATTATCATTATCATTATCATTATTATTATTATATTATTATTATTATTATTATCATTATTATTATTATTATTATTATTATTATTATTATTATTATTATATTATTATTATCATTATCATTATCATTATTATTATTATTATTATTATTATTATTTATTATCATTATTATTATTATTATTATTATTATTATTATTATTATTATTATTATTATTATTATGCTTGTGGCGAGCTGGTAGGATCATTATCGCACCTGGCGAAATGCTTAGTAACATCCTGTCCGCCTTTACGTTGAGTTAAAATTCTGCCGAGGTCAACTTTGCCGTTCGTCCTTCCGAGGTCGATAAAATAAGTACTAGTTGAGCACTGGGGTCAATGTAATCAACTTAACCTCTGTCTTGAAATTGCTGGCCTTGTGCTAGAACTTGAAACCGTTATCATGCTTATGTCTGCTGGTGAATTGTTAGCACACTGAATGAAATGCCTTTTGATATGCGCTTCTGCACTCCGCGTTCAAATCCGAACGAGATCACTTCTGTCTTTTATCCTTTCAGGGTCGATAAAAATATTACCAAGCCTAAGAGGCGGGACTTAGTTTTTCTTGTTGCTGCCAATGAGGATAATGATGTTGATGATGATGATGTTGCGGAGGAGGAAATCAATGAGACTAATGACAACGACATTGATTGATATCGATGATGATGATGATGGTGACGATTATGATGGCAATGATAGTGACGACGACGATGATGATGATGATGATTGTAATGATGGCGTTAATACTGTGTTTCTTAATCTCTTTATCTCTTCCATTTGTTTCGCTAATCAAAGACAGATTTAACGAAGAGATTAGACAAAGATAAAAAAATACAAAAACACACACAAAAAAGAAACAATACACAATCCAATCCATTACTGGCGAAGACATTGATGAAACTGAATTAAAAGGATGGTGGTGGTGGTGGTGGTGGGGTGAAGGACGCAAGTTGCCGTTGATGTTGTTTTTAATTTCTGAATCAACAAACAATAACAGGAATAAATTGATTTAATCGACTCCACTAATTGAGAGAGGAATCGAAAGAATAAACTAATAAAATAAATGGTTGAGGGAATGGACGAAAATGAAAATGATTAGAAACAAGGAGGAATAAATGGGAATGATATATATATGTATATGCATGCATATCTGTGTGTATATTTATACATACATATATATATCTGTATACGTATATGCGCGTATTTATATATATGCATATATGCGTTTATGATAGTACGCATGTGTGTGTGTCTATGTATATATATATATATATATATATATATCCATCAGTATAGCTATCTATCTATCTATATTTGTGTAATATATGTATGTATATATATATGTGTGTGTGTATAATACGTGTATGTATATGTGTATGTATATATATATATATATGTATGTATATATATGTACACACACACACACATATATATATATGTAAAACACACACACACACACACACACACACACTCGCCAGTTTTCAATGACGTCAACTGATCAAATTTCTTCCCAATTTCTGTTTCAACCAATTAACGTATATTAAATTAACATATCTCAGAAAATATCATTTAGTGTTCAAAATAAAATAAAAACGGAATAAAAAATTTAATAAAGATGAAAATTGTTTGTGAAAAAAAAACATTTCTTTTAATAAATTTAAATTACAACTTCAGATGCGGAGTAACCCCTGCCCTATCGCGTAGTAGAATTGTAATTTTTTCAAAATTAGGTGATTAAGAGTTATTTATTGCATTTGATGATCTAAAATTCGCGCGGGCGTATTAGACGTACCTTTCAGCGATGCGTGAACAAGAAAAGAAGTTTTTAGTTCATTAATTCTTATGGAAAGCTTAACTTCACACACAGCATATATTCTGACACGCAAGTCGAATTTTTCAGACCAAAATTTACAGCCGAAAAAAGGTAGGTCGACTTATACACCAAGACGATTTTGGAGGACCAAAAATTTCATGTGAAATGCTGCATGATTTGGAAAGGTAGTGATGTTGTTTGAATATTCTTACTACACATTTACACTGCACGTTTCCACTACACGTTCACGCTGCAAGTTTATACTGCACGTTTACACTACACGTTCACACTACACGCTTACGGTACACGTTTGCACTGCACGTTTACACTACAAGTTTATATTGCACGTTTACACTACACGTTCACATTACATGTTTATACTGCACATTTACACTGCACATTTACACTACACGTTCACACTACATGTTTGCACTGCACGTTTGCACTACACGTTTACAATGCTCGTTTACATTGCACGTTTACTCTACACGTTTACACTACACATTTACACTGCACGTTCACACTACACGTTAACACCACACGTTTATATTGCACGTTTACACTACACGTTTACACTACACGTTTACACTACACGTTTACACTACACATTCACATTACACGTTCACACTACACGTTTACACTATACGTTCACACTACATGCTTACACTGCACGTTTACACTACACGTTTACACTACACGCTTACAGTACACGTTCACATTACACGTTTATACTGCACTTTTACACTACACGTTTACACGTTTACACCCAGTACTTATTTATATTTTTAGACCTAATACTTATTCTATCAATCTGTTTTGCCAAAGTGCTAAGTGACGGGGACGTAAACATACTAACACCGGTTATCAAGCGATGGGGTGGATGGGGAGACAAAGACACACGCTTCTTTCAGTTTCCGTCCACCAAATTCACTCACAATGCTTTGGTCGGCCGAACTTGGACTTCTTTGGAGCCAGTGAGAAGGTGTGTTTCCAGTGCATGGATTATCTCTTTGTCTCTGGTTCAAAGTGATGAATCCAACTCGCATCCTGGTTTGGGAAACGATGAAAGAAATCAGCTGGTTCTGCCTCAAACAATGTCAGATTTTCTCGTGATGTGATCAGCATGCTAAGTTCATTGTGTAGAATATTCCCAACTCTCCCGCGAGATATCCTAATCGCACTAGTTATTGGATTTATAGCTAATCGCCTGTCATTCATCATCATGTGGTGAACACGATCAATAGTTTCCTCGGTGGTGGCCATCTTTAAAGCACTCCCTTCTCCTCCTAAATTCTGTTGCCCAGTTTTGTATTATAAATAAAACTGGAGCATCATGCTCTAATGGAACGACCATGTCAGCATGAATGTCCTTGGGGGCTAAATCCTTTTCTCGCATGATGCTAAATTTTGTCCATTTTAAAGAAAAGTCAGTACTAGTTACTTTTTAAATCTCATTTGAACAATCCGATGTTAGTTTACCCGAAAACAAAAATGCATTTGTCAATTAGAAGAGGCGAAATGGGTGTATAAAAGATTTCAAACTCTAGCATAACTTCTTCATATAGCCAGCCTCTGAACTTTTCAGCCTGAAGCTGCGAGGATAATCTGGTGCTTGACTGAGGAAAGAAAACTTCGAATGACCCGTCCTTGTTTTCGTTGTATCGTCTACCTGGATATTTTGTTGTACCTTTTTGTACGACCTAGCTGTCCGGATGTTTTGCGTTCTTGTCCCATTTTGTATTATATATATATATATATATATATATACACACAGGGGTTCAACAAAATAATGGAAACACCTAGCATCATAGCATCATAATTTTGAAATATCTATGAAACCGTCAAAAACTTGTTTATTTTTATGTTTCTTTTTAATTATTATTAGTGTTGCTTAATATGTTTCGCTAAAATTGCTGTTTCCTTTCAGATATCATCAGAAAAGATAATTAAAATTCATTAAAATGACAGATCTATAGGACTTTCAAAGAGGTCAAATTCTTGGTGCTCGTATGGCAGGTGCTAGCGTAACGAAAACAGCCGAAATGTTTAGTGTATCAAGAAGTACTGTCTCGAAAGTAATGACGGCCTTTGAGAAAGAGGGGAAAACCTCCTCATCGAAAAAAACCCCGAAAGAAAACCAAAACTTTCAGGTAGGGACCGTGTGACTCTTAAGCAAATTGTTAGAAAGGATGACAAAAGTACAGCTCCCAAAATTACTGCAGAGCTTAATGACCACTTCGAGAACCCAGTTTCCACAAAAACTGTTCACCGAAAGCTGCACAAAGCCGGATTTCATGGGAGGGCTGCAATCAGAAAACTACTATTTTCAAAAACAAACGTTGAAAAGCGTTTAGAGTGGAATAATAACCTACAAAATTGGTTCCTAGAGCAGTGGAAGAATGTTATTTTCTCGGACGAGTAATCCTTTACGTTATTTCCGAACACTGGCCGTGTATACGGTGTGGAGACAGCCAAAAGAAGCTTTTGACCCAGACTGCCTTCTTTCAACTGTTAAACATTCAGGAGGATCTGCGCTGATCTGGGTGAGGAGGGGCTATATCTTGGAAATCCGTCGACCCAATGGTTTCCCTTTATGGCAGAATTATAGTGAAGATTATTTAAGTATTTTATCTGATCAAATGGTTGCGGAACTGTTTCCGGAGGGAAATGCAATCTCCCAGAATGATATTGCACCAATTCACACAGGATGATAATGCACCGATTCACACAAGATTATTCTAGTGAAGTTGAACGTCTTATCTGGCCACCACAGTCTCCAGATCTCAATAGTATTGAACATTTATGGTGCATTTTAGAAGAACAAGTAAGGAGTTGATATCCTCCACCATCATCACTACAAGAACTGGGGACTGTTTTAGCTGAAGAATGGACAAAAAATCATTTGGAAACAATTCAAATTTTGTACGAGTCCTTAGCTCATAGAATTCAAGCTGTAATTACTACCTAAGGCGGTCCTAACCCATATTAAAATAAATTTGTTTGAAATTTTAAGTTGTTTCCATTATTTTGTCCAACCCATGTATATATTTATAAATTAAGGATATGATCATTAAAATGATTATATCATTGGCTAGCGTATTAAAAGTGACCGTGAAGCTAAAATTAATTGTAATTAAGGGTTCCGGAATGCCAGCGCCTATACGGTAAAAGTAGATGTCAAATACATGCATCCACTCTAAATTAGTTCTCTATTTATAACTCTAGATCGGATGCGAGGTAATGGGCTAGAAGATTTACGAAATTTATGGTAATTCTATATCTTAAGATTTCGAGTGATTCTGAACTATTTTAAACATTTGCCAAATCAAATTGCCTGCTGGTGGTTGAACGGCTACGAAATTGCTTTTGTTCTTAACGTAACATATAAGCAATAACAACACTCATGGTTTCTGCAGCAAAACGAAAGTAAAAATTTTGATGCGTGAAATAAGAACAAGCTATTTTGTGTAATCGGTGGCAGAATCGTGCAATAAATGACAGATAAATGTTGCAACAGCTGTCAAATCGTAGGAAGTGATCCTTTTGCCTTCTATTTCAAGCCGAACCTATGAATGACTTATATATAATTTATACCGATAAATTTTAAACGTTCTTGTCGTATGTAATCTTTAAACATATGTATATATACGTATATATATATATATTATATATATATATATATATAAATATATTATATATATATATATATAATATATATATATATATAATATATATATATATAATATATTATATATATATATATACATATATATATACATAATATATAAATATTAGGGAATAAATCCAAAATTACAGGGAACAAATCAGATTTAGGATTAAACCAATTTTTAGTAAATATTATATAATATTAATTCGAGACAAAACCACTATTTTGCAAATCAAATAAGGAAAGACTTAATCATACAAAAACATTTAAATATCAAGTTTTAAAACTGAATAGAAGATCGGACATCCACCTGACGAATGTCATTTGAAGACATGAAACAATTGTAGTGGCGATTTATTTACTTTATATTAAAATTTTTTATGTATTGATTAAGTCTTTCCTTATTTGATTTGCAAAATAGTGGTTTTGTCTCGAATTAATATATATAAACATATATATATATATATATATATTATATATATATATATATGTATGTATGTAAGTTATAATATATAACATATATACATATGTATGTATATATATATACACATATATACACACATATAAAAAGGAGCGGGAAAGACGAAGTAGAGACCTGTTAAAGATTGGCTTCATATATGTGCATACATACACATATAGTGTCTATTTTACACACACACACACATATATACACAAACAATCACACGCACGTGCATGTATATATGTGTGTGTGTAATA
>NW_021834885.1:0-15000 GCF_006345805.1 Octopus sinensis
GCCACGCAGTGGGACTGAACCTGGAACCATGTGATTGATTAGCAAGCTACTTACCACACAGCCACTCCTGCGCCTTATATATTCATAAGAGTTCGTTATTAGCAAAGGAAATCACTATCAATATAGAATAGCATTCTGCATATCTTACTTAATGTCAAAAGCTGCTCATGGGACTTGAACCTACATCTTGTTAGACATGTCAGATGTTCTACCAATGGACCAAAGCAACACTTTGAAATTTTTTATCCATTCTGGAAACTTTTCTTTTACCAGTGAGAATTGTAGGTTGTTGACGTCATAAGGATTTATAAACTTGGTGAGAATGTGAAAAAATTTTTCTCATAACATCAACAATATACATGTGTGTGTGTAATATATATACTGGTGTTGCTGCCACATACAGAGCACCCAGTCTATCCTGTAAAATAGACACACACACACGAGGGTTGCAGAAAAGTTTCCAGCTTTCGGTAAAAGAAAATAAAGGAGGATCAGTTAATTATGATTTTATTCAACATATTCCTCTCTCAGATTCACACACTTATTGAAGTAGCCCTTCAGTTTTTCTAAGCCCTGTAAAAGAACTTGGAAGGTCACACCTCCAACCAGGCCTTTCGCAATACCCTAAATCAGTGGTTTTCAACCAGGGTTCCTCGGAACCTTAGGGTTCCGCCAGTACAGTCCAGGGGTTCCACAAGAAGTTACAAAACTGCTAAAATCGGCAGTAATTTTTAATTCTCCTGTGCAGATATGTGTGCATAAGACTATTAAATTATTGCACAGGGGTTCCTCGAGCCAGTGGAATGTTTCCTTGGGGGATCCGCTCCAGCAAAAAGTTTGAAAAGCACTGCCCTAAATAAAGCCAAGAATACTTCAGCGCTTCCTCATGTATATACACATAGAGCAGAGATTGAACAAACAGCTGTATTACATATAAACATACAAAATGTTTATTCCCCAAGTTAAATATTATTTTAATATCATTAAAATTATTTTGCTTCATAGTTTGGCATGGTGCCTTCGTTAAAAAAATAATGAGGAGTGTATTTACTACACACCACACACACACACGTGCTGTTTGTCATAGCTTGTTACACATAATGATTAACATTGTAACAAGTTGAATTTTAATTATCAAATAAATCTGATCGTTTATATCTTTTATTTGTGACATTCATTGGACTGCAGCCATGCAAAGGCACTGCCTTGATGGGGTTTAGACGAATAAATTCACCTAACCCCAGTACTGTGTTGTTTTTTTGTAATTTTTTAAAGCCTGATCAGCGGTTAAGAAGTTTGTTCCCCAGCTATATGGCTTCTTATTTCTTTACTGCCCACAAGGGGCTAAACACAGAGGGGACAAACAAGGGCAGACAAACGGATTAAGTCGATTATATCGACCCCAGTGCGTAACTGGTACTTATTTAATCGACCCCGAAAGGATGAAAGGCAAAGTCGACCTCGGCGGAATTTGAACTCAGAACCTAGCAGCAGACGAAATACTGGTAAGCATTTCACCCGGCGTGCTAACGTTTCTGCCAGCTCACTGCCTTCAGCTCGCCCAGCGATATGGTTCCTGGTTCTGCCTCTCTGGATGGCACCAGGGTCATGTCTCTTCTTCTGTAATCCTGGCTGACAAAAGCCTTATGAATAGATTTAGCACATTGGAAACTGAAAGAAGCCCACTGTGTGTGTGTAAATTTATATTTGTGTTTCTCTGAAAATCACTGAGTAACAAGTGGCAACATTGTTGTCTTTTCCTGTCACCATATCCACATCTCCCTTTGCATCTTCAGAAAGGTCAGAAATGAAGAGTCCTCTTACTCGAAAAACAAATGAAGGTTAGTGAGAGACAAGGTATCAAGATGTGAAAATACTGCCTCAAATCCTGCAACAAACTGGCGTCCCAACCAGAAGAGAATATATTTGCCATGGAAACTGGCCCTTCAAGAAGGATCATTTACCCTTTATATATATATATATATACACAGAGGTATGCAAAAGAGCTAAGAGAATACCAGTGCCATTGTAGCAACAAAAATAAATAAAATTATATTAAACACCATGCTAGATAAATTTTTAATTTACTGAAATTATTTCCATTTCCAAATAGTAAAACAACAAGGGCTCATTGGCAACTGGCATCAACTTCGAAAACTCAAGAATTCTCCAAAAGAGGAATGCCACTAAGTAAAAGAGCGGGCAACAGTGGACACATTTTTTTGGCCTTGATAGACATCATCAGCACAGTTCTCACACTAACTTGTCTTCTGGAGACAAACCACGAACACACTAAAAGCAGTAGAGCACATTTATGGCCAAGGTAACTTGCATAATTTCAAAAGAAACAAAAATCACAGAATTCTGAAGATGCCTGAAAAATAACCCCTTTCTACACTCTAAAGAAAAGCTAACTAATTATACTCAGTGACTACAAGAAATAAATCAAGTGATGACATCAGCATAAAACTGGCCAGTCAAGGTCAATGACAGTGATCAGTCAACCCTTTGATAACTTCAAGCAATAAGGCAGAGAAGAACAGTAGACAAAGAAGCAGACAAATGAGCAGAGAATGGAGATGCAATTAAGCATTCATACCAGTTGTTATATTCAATATCAGCTGTTGATTGACACTCAGTTAAATTTTGTCAGCTCTGAGAACTGCAACACAAATGAGCTGAAAGGACCATTAACTTAACTACATTACTATACACTATGGTAGATGACACATGCATTCCGCTCACTCACACTCTCTCCCCTCTCTTTTACGTTCACATAGCTATAAACTAGTCCATGACTACTTACTAGGAATGACCATAGGATTGTACCTAAAAGGCCCCCCTCTGAGGCACGAATCAGGGCAAGGTTGTTTATGGAAGAACAAGCAGTCGCCCATGCTTACCAGCCTCCCCTCTCCATGCAACTGATGTTATCCAAAGGAAAGGCAAAGGCCGATACAGCTTCGCACCAGTGATGTCAGCAACGTGAAATAAAGCATCTTGTTCAAGAACACAATACACAGCCTGGTCTGAGAATTAAACTCACTACACCATGATTGAGAGTCTGATGCTCTAACTACTGAGCCATGTACCTTCACCAGGTACTGAGCTGCTGAGACCCCCTTCGGTCATGACTGACCATGGGATTGCACCTAGAAAGTTACCCTCCCAGGCACAAGTACGGGCAAGGTTGTTTATGGAAGACCAGTAGTCGCCCATGCATACCAGCCTCTCCTCTCTCCATGCCACAAGAGTTATCCAAGGGAAAGGCAAAGGATGATACAGCTTGGCACCAGTGATGTCGCAACTCATTTCTACAGCTGAGTGAACTGGAGCAACATGAAATAAAGTGTCTTGCTCAAGAACACAACACAACCCGGTCCAAACACTTACTGAACTGCACAAAAAGTTCCTTTTAGGACCATAGTGTTTAAGTCAATCTTTTAACAATAACGGACTTGTGATTCTTTTATTCTTATACTTGTTTCAGTCATTTGACTGTGGCCATGCTGGAGCACCACACCGAAGGTTTTTTTTTTAGCTGAACAAATCGACTTCATGACTTATTTTTTTAAAAAAGTCTAGTATTTATTTTATTGGTCTTTTTTACTGAACCGCTATGTTACAGAGATGCAGCCACAACAACATTGGTTTGTCAAACAGTGATGGAGCGACAAACACAAGTACAAACACACATACATCTTGACCACTGTTTTATGGGTAACTGTCAGCATGTATGTATACAACTATGTGCTTTGACTGCAGCATTAGAGCGTTTAACTCTTATTTCTAGCAATGTAGGTGTTTCTAACACTCTCAGTCATAGTTTTCCTTTTTGGTACACATTGCTTATTGCTGCCTAAATTATATATATATATATATGTATGTATATATATGTAACAGGCTTCTTTCAGTTTCCATCTACCAAATCCACTTGCAAGGCTTTGGTCAGCCCAAGGCTATAGTAGACAGCACTTGCCTAAAGTGTCATGCAGTGGGACTGAACCCTTAACCAAACTGGTTGGGAAGCAAGCTTCCTACCACACAGCCACTCCTGTGGTGGATGGAATACTACAAATTCTCTTATTCATTTACTCCTCCTCTCACTCGTCTTATTGTACTTTTTTTTTTTTTAAATCTGAGACAATTCATCTGTTTTTGTTACACACACACACACATACAGATGCACACTCACACTTTGCTACCAAGTTTCCATGCAACAGTCACCCCTGAGTAATTTTTGCCTCAGTAAATTCAGAAAGAGAGAAAAAAAAATACATGAGAAACCAATCATGAAATATATGTATGAGAAAGGGAGGAGGAGAGAAAGGGTGAGAGAGAGAGAGAGAGAGAAGGGGAAGATAAAATGAGAGAGAGAGAGAGAGAGGGGGGTGACAAAGAGAGACTATTACTACAACAAGAATAAATCACCTGCTGGCAGCCTCACTGCAACCCTCTCTCTCTCTCTCACTCTTTCTCTACTTCCTCTTATTTGACAATAAGGGAAGGGTGACAGAGGTCAGTGGAAGATTAATGGCACAAAAGGTTAGAAGCTGTTCCCCTTCAGCTCATAGGAACAAAGAAAGGGTGGCGATGGGGGTGGGGCTATATTTATTTATCTTTCACAATGATCCAGTTTCTACTCTGCTCCACCCTCCACTCCCATCTTCAACCCACAAGCAAAGCTAAACCAAACCAAACCAAACCAAGCCAAGTCAAGCCAGAATATTTATCTAAAACACCACCGACCCACCACCACCATCACCACCGCCACCACCACCACATCATCATCATCATCATCTACAAACACCATACATGCTCTTTCAAAGCAACAAGCATCCAGCCCTTTCTATCTCCCTCTTATCTCATGGATTTCTCCATGATGCAGCCTCTGCTCTGCCACTGCTACCAACATCCATCATTATCTCAAAGCAATAAGCATCCTTCTCTCTCTCTCTCTCTCTCTCTCTCCTCCAAGCCCTCATCACCACCTTCTGCATTTTCATCAGAAACACCAGCCTCACTCATCTCCATCAAAACAGTTCATCATCATCACCATCCCCTTTGGCCTGGTACCCCATCGCCCTCATCATAACCACCACTGACAACATAATCATTAACTCAGGCCCTACCATCTCTTACTCTTGGCAAATTTTTTTTTTTTAAACCCCTTCTTTGCAGGTAATTTATTTTATTCAACACTTCATAATCTCCTTCCCCTCGCAGGAGTTAATAATAATGATAACCCTTTCTGCTATAGGCACAAGGCCTGAAATTTGAAGAGAGAGGACTAAGCGACTACACTGACCCCAGTGCTCAACTAGTGTTTATTTTATCAATCCGGAAAGGATGAAAGGCAAAGTCGACCTCAGTGGAATTTGAACTCAGACCCATAAGGACGGATAAAATGCCCCTAAGCATTTTGCCTTATGTGCTAATGATTCTGACAGTTCACCGCCTTAACCCTTTCCATACCAACCCCACTGAAACCAGCTCTGAAATACAGAAGTGTTGTGTTCAAAAGTTTTGAATTAAAATCTTCCACCAAACCTTAGTCACAATTTATGTTCCTAACACTAGCTTAATGATAAATAAGTTATTTTACTAAATTCTTTGTTATATTTGAAATTAATTGAAAGAAACACAGAGCATTTCAACAGAAATATGGTAATAAAAGGGTTAAAGATGAAGTAATATCAATGTTGTGTAGGTTTAAGAGGACATCAGTTCATCATGAAATTTCTTTACAGTCACTTGACTGCTAAAAATGAGGATCTGTATATATATAAAATATAATTATACACATCAAACCCATGAACACAGAAATATACGCTCATAGATATGCATATCGAGAGACATTCATACATACACATATAATACACGCATACATATACCAATGCATACATATGCACACACATGGCCATACACACACACATATATACAACTTGGTTTCATACTGAAATTTACAACCAAGAAAGAACATTGACTTATACTTCAAGATGACTTTGGGAAACCTAAGATTCCACGGTGAAATGCATCAGGATTTTGAAAGATAGTGAAAATGTTTGAATGTTTACACCTGAATACTAGAACATGACTTGTAAGCTAGAAAACATGACACAAATTAATAAGTGATCCCAATAATTAGAAGATGATAACGAACTAACAAATACCAACACAAGAATATTGCCCCTTATGCATATATTTATACACATGCATGCACACAGACATGCAGAATCGAATATAGAGACAGTGAGTGCTGTAGCATGACCGAAAAGATATTGCTAGATATTCATCACATTACTAGAAGAAATTCAATAAAACAAGAGTAAAACATCAATAAGACTTAGTTACCAATTCCTGCTGCCGCTACGATTTTCCTACACGCATACACAGAACACAGAAATATTGCAAGAACACTCAGCACCCCCCCCCAAAAAAAACAATGGTTTCTATATTAACCCTTTCACTACAGAAAGCTAATATATATTTCTTTACCACCCACAAGGGGCTAAACACAGAGAGGACAAACAAGGACAGGCAAACGGATTCAGTCGATTACATCAACCCCAGTGCGTAACTGGTATTTATTTATCGACCCTGAAAGGATGAGCGGCACAGCAACCTCGGCGGAATTTGAACTCAGAATGTAACGACTGACGAAATACAGCAACGCATTTCGCCCGGCGTGCTAACACTTCTGCCAGCTCGCCACCTTCCACTACAGAAAGCTAATATATCCACTTAAAATTTCATTGCCCTTAACTACAGAAAGCAATTTCATATACCAATCTATCTTTTCTTAAGGAACATCATGTTTAACTCTTTAGCATTTAAACCGTCCATATCCGGCTAAAAGTATTCTGCTTGTTTTATGTTCAAATTGGCCATATCTGGTCTCTTACACCAACCCTACAATATCATCTTAAAAATTAACAGCTACCTCATCAAAATCTCAAAGCTACAAGATAATGCATGATTAGTTCAAAACAATGAGGATGTAAAAGCATTAATTTTGGCAGAATAATGTGAACACTAAAGGGTTAAAACTATTTTCTATTGAGATATGTCAAGTTTATTGAGGCAACATGGCTTGCAGAAAATTCCAATTCTGTTTCTTAGGTAAATATTTAACATCATCACTAGAAAAATTATGTTAAATTTGATTTGGCAGCATAAAAACTAAGGGACCTCGCTGAACCTATGATCAACCATGACTGTCATACTTTCTTCCTGGCACACTGAATTCAGGACCACATTATCCAATGTCCCCTATTTTTATTTTTACTGCAGAAACCACACATATCCAGTCGAAATTTAATTGCCCTTAACTGCAGAAAGCAATTTTAAAGACCAAGCTATCTCTTCTTAAGAAATTTTGTGTTTGAAACTATTTTCTGTTGAGACATATCAAGTTTACTGAGATATTTAACATAAATACTGCAATAACCATGTAATTTAATTCTGCAGTTAAAGGGTCAAGGAACCTTGTCAAACCTGTAATCAAAGATATTCCAACCATGACTGTCCTACTTTTTTCCAGACACACTGAATTCAGGATAACATTATCCAATGTCCCCTACTTTTAATATAACCCTTTTACTGCAGAAATCAGATTTTTCCACTCCCAACCCTCAATTCTGGATTGGTATTTATCGATCCTCAAAGACAATTTCAAATTCTTCTTATTCCCCTTTTACGATGGAAACCAGATATATTCACTCCAAATATCTTCAACTGCAGAAAGCAATTTTGAGTACCATTCTATTGTTTGTTGAAGAATGTCGAATTTGAAATTATTTTCCGTTGTGTCAAGATATGCCAGGTTTACTGAAGCAATGTGTCTTGCAGAAAATACCAATTCTATTTTTTTTTGATAGATACTATTTTTACTATTTTACTTGTTTCAGTCATTTGACTGTGGCCATGCTGGAACACCACCTTTAGTCGAGCAAATCGACACCAGGACTTATTCATTGTAAACCGAGTACTTATTCTATCAGTCGCTTTTGCCGAACCGCTAAGTTACGGTGACGTAAACACACCAGCATCGGTTGTCAAGCGATGTTGGGGGGGGGGGACAAACACAGACACAGAACAAACACAGACATACACATACACACACACACATATATATACGACGGGCTTCTTTCAGTTTCCGTCTACCAAATCCACTCACAAAGCTTTGGTCGACCCGAGGCTATAGTAGGAGACACTTGCCCAAGGTGCCACGCAGTGGGACTGAACCCGGAACCGCGAGGTTCGTAAACAAGCTACGTACCACACAGCCACTCCTACGCCTATGATATTAAACATCATTCCTTGAATAACCATAAAATTTAATTTCACAATTAAAAGGTTGAAAAGATCCACATAAATCATTTAGCTAAGCTCCCTTACTCTAGCCTTCTCTCTCTCTCTCTCTCTCTCTCCCAGTTAAAGCAATTTCACATCTTTTAAATACACACACACACAATGTAGAACATATTGCAGCAATACTCCAGCATGGGCAAAAAATACAACCATTTATTAATTTTTTTTTTTTTAAATTAAACATACAAACTAACTATAAAACATTAGGGAGTCAAATCTCTGTCCGCCATCCCTCTTTTCTTTACTACTTCATCACAGATGAAGTTATTTCACAAACTACATCTCTGATACAAATACACTAATTAACAAATAATGCAATATCTAATTATAAACACACACATACACAATGTATATAATAAATAACTAGATAAAATATGTAACATGTACATTATATATCTATATATACAGTATATAACATATAAACATTATATATATAACATACACATCATATATATATATTTCTTTACTACCCACAAGGGGCTAAACACAGAGGGGACAAACAAGGACAGACAAACGGATTAAGTCGATTACATCGACCCAGTGCGTAACTGGTACTTTATTTATCGACCCCGAGAGGATGAATGGCAAAGTCGACCTCGGTGGAATTTGAACTCAGAATGTAACGACAGACGAAATACTGCTAAGCACTTCGCCTGGCGCGCTAACATTTCTGCCAGCTCACCACCTACACATCATATATAGATAATGTATATAATATACATAACGTGTGTATATGTGTGTGTGTGTGTGTGTATTGATACTTACTCTGAGGTTGTGGTAACTCCACCAGTTGGTAAGTGGGTGTGTTTGAAGGCACTGTTGTTGGTGTCGTCACTCCCACTACGGACTGGTTGCTTATGAACCCATAGCCACCGTAATAGCTAGGCTGGTACCCTTGGTATGTAGAATAAGCATCTAAATTCTAGAAGAAAAAGACAACAATAATAATAAATCATAAAGAATGAAACAAGAAAAAAGTAAAATGGAATTGACAGAGATAGAATTCTGAACATTCAGAAAATGAAGAAAATTTTGAAGAGTTCAAACTAATAATTTTAATAAATAATAATAATAATAATAATTTGTTTCTTTACTACCCACAAGGGGCTAAACACAGAGGGGACAAACAAGGACAGACAAACGGATTAAGTCGATTACATCGACCCCAGTGCGTAACTGGTACTTAATTTATCGACTCCGAAAGGACGAAAGGGAAAGTCAACCTCGGCGGAATTTGAACTCAGAACGTAGCAGCAGACAAAATACCGCTAAGCAATTCGCCCGGCATGCTAACAATTCTGCCAGCTCGCCGCCCTAAATAATAATAATAATAATGATTTCAAATTTTGGCACAGTTTGGGGGGAGGGGTAAGTCAATTACATTGACCTCCGTGATCAACTAGTACTTATTTTATGACCCCCAAAAGGATGAAAGGCAAAATGAACCTGGACGGAATTTGAACTCAGAATGTAAAGACAGAAGAACTGGCGCTAAGCATTTTGCCAGGCATGCTAACCATTCTACCAGCTTGCCATCTTTATGATAACAACAACAGTAACAATAATAATAATAATAACAAAAAAATTCTTGGCTATTAAAGTTGTAGAAGTAGCCACATGTACTTCCACCAATGTCTTAATTAATAGCGACCTCTGCAACTTTAATGAGACCAAAGAGGGTCAAGTTGGCAGAGTGGTACTTTGTAGTTGACCATTGGCTCTATAGATGATGCCTGGAGCCAACCAAGACACTTCAACTACCAAAGTTGTTGTCTACCCAACTAGCTGTTAATGTCTTAAGTGCTATACCGCTCCTCTTTAGCAATGAGTTTCTTTGACAGACAAGCAAGCATACATGTGTTTATACTGTCATCCTCATCATTTAAATTCCATGTTCCATACTGGCGTTGGCTGGATGGTTTGGCAGGATTCATTAGTTTGAAGGACTGCATCATGTTATCAAACCACAACTCGCAGTTTAACCCTTTCATTACCAACCTGGCTGAAACCGCTTCTGGCTCTGAGTGCAAGTGTCTTGTTTCCATAAGTTTTGAATTAAAATCTTCCACCAAACCTTAGTCACAATTTCTGTTTCTAACACTAGCTGAATGATAAGTGATTTGTTATATTTAAAGTAATTGAAAGAAATACAGAGCATCTCAAAATAAATATAGTAACGAAAGGGTTAACCCAGTGATTCCCTAAGTGGGCAGTACTGCCCTCTGCCTCCCCTTGGGGACAGTGGAAAGATCCAGATTCTGCCAGCTCGCTACTTTAATAATAATAATAATAATAATGAAGTGCAAAAGATTGTGTTAACTGGTACATTACACGTATTGAGAAGAGCGTTGTTGATGTGAGAACTATCACTACCCATGTATTTTAATTTAACTTTATTTCAATAGAAAAAAAAAAAAAATGAACGAACTAGTGAGTTTAGTTTAATGGCCTACCAATGTATACTATGAGTTTCTTTGCTCTAGGAGTCGGGAAGACACTCGGCAAGAAATAGAAGCAAATTTGAAAGAAGAAAAACCCATAAACAATAATAATAATAATATAATAATAATAATAATGATAATAAACAACAATTTATATGAGTTATTTTTTCCTGTTTATACTGACCTGTTGTGAAGTATAGCCGAGTGCTGATGTTGGATTGGTGATACTGGATCCAGAGCCTAGAATTAAAAGACAAAGCAGATAAAATATTATAGAAATTTTCCAACACAGAACAAAAATGAGGTGTCTTGGAGAATGCAAGGTAACTTGCCAGTGAAGAAGAGGTGAGGAGGACAAAATAATGAAAATAACAATAATAAAAATAATCACAACAACAATGTATTAATAATAATAATCCTTTCTACACTAAGCATAAGGCCTGAAATTCTAAGGGAGTGGGGCTGTTGATTACACCGATCCCAAGTCCTCTGCTGGTACTTAAACAAGTGACCCCAAAAGATAGAAAGCAAAGCCAATCATTTTTTGCCTGGCATTCTTTTATTCTTTTACTTGTTTCAGTCATCTGACTGTGGCCAGTCTGGAGCACCACCTTTAGTCGAATAAATCAACCCCCAGGACTTATACTTTGTAAGCCTAGTACTTATTCTACCACTATCTTTTTGCTGAACTGCTAAGTGATGGGGGACATAAGCACACCAACATCGGTTGTCAAGCGATGGCATGTTAATAATTCTACCACCTTGCTACCATAATAATAATAATAACGATAATAATAATAATACTTAATTCTTTTATTGGCCACAAGGGCTGACAAAAATTAATTATAACATAAAGGGACAAAACAGGATGAAAGGTTACAAAGGGTTTTGTCCGTTTGTAAAAAAACGTGTAAAAACAGTGTAACAACGGAAAATTACCAATAGGGGGAGGCATTACGAAAGGTTCCTGGTGGAAAAACCCATAAAAGCCATGGGAGCCTGGTCAAAAGGGGGGTAGAGAGCTCCTTTCTCCTTTTGCAATACCTTTTTAAATTACAGGTGTATCCTCAGAATGGCTCTTTCCATACTGGCCATTCTTGCGACATTTATCCACCTTTCACTAAACTTGCAATACCTCTTTCTATCAAAAGCCACAAGGCCTAAAATTTGGGGGAGGTGGTCAGGTGATTACATCGAGCTCAGTACGTAACTGGTACTATCACTGGGTCAGGGCTACAGTGGAAGATACTTTGCCTAATATGGGACTGACCAAATGAATCGAAAACAAACTTCTTGCTACACAGCTACGCCAGAAGAATAAATAACATTTATCTGGGTTTAATATTAGTCTTAACAAAACTAGGGACCTAGTTATGGGATAGAGGGAGTAATGAACGGTTTCTTGCTACACAGCTACACCAGAAGAATAAATAACATTATTCCCAAGTTGACTAATGGAAATTTATCTGGGGTTTAATATTAGTCTCAACAAAACTAGGGACCTAGTTATGGGATAGAGGGAGTAATGAACGGTAGAAGTAGATTGGCCAATGTTCCAGGGCACACAGCATCTTTTAGGTTGTGTGGACTGCCTTCTTATAGGGACGCAAACAGAGACATAAGAGGAGATACCGTTGTTATTGGACACAGGGGATTCATTCTTCCAGCCTCTCTGTTAATACGCGTGTGTGATTGTGTGTGTGTGTGTGTTTGCATTCGCTGCTGCCAATCCTGTTCCCTAGTTCCCTTATGCAGCAGCTCTCCCTAACGCTGCTGAACACCCAGATTGTCTTCTTTCTCTTGATTTGTTGCAGTGTTGTGGAGCTCACTCACAGATTATTGGACAAAGTCTGAGGAAGGAAAAGGAAAGACAGAGGGAAGAACAGAGGAATGAGAGACAGACAGATAGAAAGAAGATGGGAGAGTAACGAGAGAGAAAAAGAGAGCTGGACTAAGTCAGAGGAAGAAAAGGAAAGACAGAGGGAAGAACGAGAATGAGAGAGAGAGAGAGAGACACAGATAGAAAGAAGATAGGAGTAAGGAGAGAGAGAGAAAAAGAGAGAGCACTGCTAGTTTTCTGAGGCACAAAGGAACAAGCTCTCTTTCTTTTCTCCAAACCCAGCCAGTCATGCCAGAGAGATAGAGAGAGAGAGAGAGAAAGAGGGAACCGGGGGGGGAGGGGGAGAAAAAGAAAGGACTGTGATTTATGGATGTCTAGAGAAGATATTTCACACACAGACAGACAGACAGAGACAGGACTTTAAAACATCCCAATAAACAGTAAAGGAGGAGAAAAAAGAAGGGGCTGGCTGGCTGCCTTCTTTTGTGTTGTCTTACTTAAATGGTGGCAAAAGGGACCGGGGTGGGGTGGGGGGAATGGGAGAAAAGGGGGGAAAAGAAAGCAGCAGAAAGAATGAAGGCAAAAAAATAAAGACTTTATAAATCAGTTGGATATTGTGGTGGTTGGTGGGGGGGGGGTAAGAATGGGACATCTTCATGAACACAGAGGAGAGGGAGGAGGAGATGAATATGAAAGAGAGAGAGAGAAAGAGAATGCAGTGGAGAAGAAGAAGAATAATGATGTATGAAGACAATACAAGCCATGAGAGAGACAGACAGACATTTGTGTATGTGCATGTATGTGTCTATATCTACACTAGCATATCTATCTATATATGTATGTATGTATGTATTATATATATATATATATATATATATATATATATATATATATATATATAATATATATATATAATATATATATATATGTATGTATGATGTATATACAATATATGTGTGTGTATGCACATAATAACATATACATATATACATGGGAGACAGTGTGTGTGTGTACACACATATATATATATATATACACCATATATATATATATATATATACATACATATATAGATGTATGTATATGTATGTGTGTGTGTATATATATATATATTATATATATATGTATGTATATCTATGTGTGTGTGTACACACACACACTGTCTCCCATGTATATATGTATATGTATGTATGTATGTATGTGCATACACACACAAGGGAAACAAACAGAATTAGAGAGAGAGAGAGTGAAGGATTTGGAAAGATAACTTCTGTATGTGAAAACATTTTATCTAGTCTTGCAGAGTAACATGATTATGAGAGAGGGGAGGAGAGAGAGGGGAGGAGAGAGAGATGACGAGGAGGACGAAAGAGATAGAGAAAGAGAGAGAGAGAGGGAGATGACGATGATGAGGAAGAGAGAACAGGTGTTCCAGTAGCCACAGTTCACTGAAAACCATCCACTGGAAACTTAAAAACTCCTCCACTCCATAATGCCAATGGTACTGTGTTGATGGATGATGTTAGAAACACTAACAACAGCTGCCACTGTTATCACCTTCTTGAAGGTACTAACGAGGTCCGAGTGGACACCAAGGACTACTAACCCAAGCCTCGTTAGCAAAACTGGATGAATGGAAATAATGTGGATGGAAACCCTCTTGGATGGATTTTTATCGACATTTCCAAGATCCACCCTCATCACTCACATTGACCTTGTCACCGATTCAGTCCAAGGATTACTTTAACACAATACATGTGTCTGTGGAGTACTCGGCCATTTAAGTGTGCATTGAATTAACAGGAATTGTTACTTTTTATTAAAACTGATGCCAGTTAAAAAAAAAATTTTTTTTATTAAGTGAATGGATGTGATTAAGGCCATTGCAATTAAGAAGCTTGCCTTTGCAACTACAGCCTTAGGCTGACCAAGACTTGGTATGAGAGAAATTGATAAATGGAAACTGGGTGAAAGCCCATTACATATACATCCATATATATATATACATCACGTCACCGACCAGGACATCAGATGTTGGTACACATCGCTGGTCACAATGTGCTTCGCATTGTTTTAGCCTTCAAATGACACCGCCCCGCTGGCTAAGCAAGTAGGCCAACAGAAGAAAGAGTGAGAGAAAGTTGTGGTGAAAGAATACAGCAGGGATCACCACCACCCTCTATCAGAGCCTTGTGGAGCTTTAGGTGTTTTCGCTCAATAAACACTCACAACGCCCGGTCTGGGAATTGAAACTGCGAATTCACTGCCTTAACCACTGAGCCATTGCACCTCCACCCACCCACCCACATATATATATATAAATATATATAAAACCACTTTTTACCT
>NW_021834885.1:20000-44513 GCF_006345805.1 Octopus sinensis
AACCACTGGGCCATTGCGCCTCCACTTTCGATACTCAAGGCTGGCGGTGAAATGGGTTCTTGAGAAAAACACTTCGCTTCATGCTGCACCATCCAGTGTACTCAGCCAGCAGTAAGCAGGTCACAATCATCATCGTCGTCGTTAAGGTGAGTTGGCAGAATCGTTAGCGTGTTGGGGGAAAAAAATGCTTAGTGACATTTCGTCTGTCACTAACTACATTCTGAGTTCAAATTCTGCCGAGATCAACTTTGCCTCTTATTCTTTCGGGGTGGGTCAATGAAATAAGTACCAGTCAAATACTGGAGAAAGAGGAGGGGAAAGGGGGTGGTCGATGTAATTGACTATCCACCCCTCTCCTGCAAACTTTCAGGCCTTGTGCATCTATCTAGTAGAAAGGTGGCGAGCTGGCAGAAACGTTAGCACGCTGGGCGAAATGCTTAACAGTATTTTGTCTGCCGCTATGTTCTGAGTTCAAATTCCGCCGAGGTCGACTTTGCCTTTCATCCTTTCGGGGTCAATTAAATAAGTACCAGTCAATATAATCGACTTAATCTGTTTGTTTGTCACCTCTGTGTGTAGCCCCTTCTGGGCAGTAAAGAAATAAGAAAGAATTGTGATTAACATTATCATCATCATCAAATTCACTGCCTGGTAATAATTATGATGATTACTATCACCATCATCACCATTAATATTATTAAGGTGGTGGGCTGGCAGAATCGTTAGCATGCCAGGCAAAATGGCATTTCGTCTGTCTTTACATTTTGAGTTCAAATTTTGCCGTGGTGGAATTTGCCTTTCATCCTTTTGGGTTCAATAAATAAAGTACCAGTGAAACGGTGGGGGTCGGTGGATGTAATCGACTAGTCCCCCTCCCCTAAAATTTCAGGCCTTGTGGCTATAGCAAAAATTATTATTATTATAATTATAATTATTATTAATGTGGCGAGCTGGCAGAATCGTTAGCATACCGGGCAAAATGCTAAGCAGTATTTTGTCCATCTCTATGTTCGGAATGCAAATTCCGTCGAGGTCAACTTAGCCTTTCATCCTTTTAGGGGCGACAAAATAAGTACCAGTTGATGTAATCGACTTGTCCCCCTCCCCTCAAATTTCAGGCCTTATGCCTATAGTAGAAAGGATTATTATGAGGTCAACTTTGCCTTCATCCTTTTAGGGGCGACAAAATAAGTACCAGTAGATGTAATCGACTTGTCCCCTCCCCTCAAATTTCAGGCCTTATGCCTATAGTAGAAAGGATTATTATGAGGTCAACTTTGCCTTTCATCCTTTTAGGGGCGACAAAATAAGTACCAGTTGATGTAATCGACTTGTCCCCCTCCCCTCAAATTTCAGGCCTTATGCCTATAGTAGAAAGGATTATTATGAGGTCAACTTTGCCTTTCATCCTTTTAGGGGCGACAAAATAAGTACCAGTTGATGTAATTGACTAGTCTCCCTCCCCTCAAATTTCAGGCCTTATGCCTATAGTAGAAAGGATTATTATGAGGTCAACTTTGCCTTTCATCCTTTTAGGGGCGACAAAATAAGAACCAGTTGATGTAATTGACTAGTCCCCCTCCCCTCAAATTTCAGGCCTTATGCCTATAGTAGAAAGGATTATTATGAGGTCAACTTTGCCTTTCATCCTTTTAGGAGCGACAAAATAAGTACCAGTTGATGTAATTGACTTGTCCCCTCCCCTCAAATTTCAGGCCTTATGCCTATAGTAGAAAGGATTATTATGAGGTCAACTTTGCCTTTCATCCTTTTAGGGGCGACAAAATAAGTACCAGTAGATGTAATCGACTTGTCCCCCCCCCTCAATTTCAGGCCTTAGGCCTATAGTAGAAAGGATTATTATGAGGTCAACTTTGCCTTTCATCCTTTTAGGGGCGACAAAATAAGAACCAGTTGATGTAAATGACTTGTCCCCTCCCCTCAAATTTCAGGCCTTATGCCTATAGTAGAAAGGATTATTATGAGGTCAACTTTGCCTTTCATCCTTTTAGGGGCGACAAAATAAGTACCAGTTGATGTAATTGACTAGTCTCCCTCCCCTCAATTTCAGGCCTTATGCCTATAGTAGAAAGGATTATTATGAGGTCAACTTTGCCTTTCATCCTTTTAGGGGCGACAAAATAAGTACCAGTAGATGTAATCGACTTGTCCCCCTCCCCTCAAATTTCAGGCCTATGCCTATAGTAGAAGGATTATTATGAGGTCAACTTTGCCTTTCATCCTTTTAGGAGCGACAAAATAAGTACCAGTAGATGTAATCGACTTGTCCCCTCCCCTCAAATTTCAGGCCTTATGCCTATAGTAGAAAGGATTATTATGAGGTCAACTTTGCCTTTCATCCTTTTAGGGGCGACAAAATAAGTACCAGTAGATGTAATCGACTTGTCCCCTCCCCTCAAATTTCAGGCCTTATGCCTATAGTAGAAAGGATTATTATGAGGTCAACTTTGCCTTTCATCCTTTTAGGGGCGACAAAATAAGTACCAGTAGATGTAATCGACTTGTCCCCTCCCCTCAAATTTCAGGCCTTTGCCTGTAGTAGAAAGGATTATTATGAGGTCAACTTTGCCTTTCATCCTTTTAGAGCAACAAATAAGTACCAGTTGATGTTAATTGACTAGTCTCCCTCCCCTCAAATTTCAGGCCTTATGCCTATAGTAGAAAGGATTATTATGAGGTCAACTTTGCCTTTCATCCTTTTAGGGGCGACAAAATAAGAACCAGTTGATGTAAATGAGTGTCCCCTCCCCTCAATTTCAGGCCTTATGCCTGTAGTAGAAAGGATTATTATGAGGTCAACTTTGCCTTTCATCCTTTTAGGGGCGACAAAATAAGAACCAGTTGATGTAATTGACTAGTCCCCCTCCCCTCAAATTTCAGGCCTTATGCCTATAGTAGAAAGGATTATTATGAGGTCCACTTTGCCTTTCATCCTTTTAGGGGCGACAAAATAAGAACCAGTTGATGTAAATGACTTGTCCCCTCCCCTCAAATTTCAGGCCTTATGCCTATAGTAGAAAGGATTATTATGAGGTCAACTTTGCCTTTCATCCTTTTAGGGGCGACAAAATAAGAACCAGTTGATGTAATTGACTAGCCCCCTCCCCTCAAATTTCAGGCCTTATGCCTATAGTAGAAAGGATTATTATGAGGTCAACTTTGCCTTTCATCCTTTTAGGGGCGACAAAATAAGAACCAGTTGATGTAAATGACTTGTCCCCTCCCCTCAAATTTCAGGCCTTATGCCTGTAGTAGAAAGGATTATTATGAGGTCAACTTTGCCTTTCATCCTTTTAGGGGCGACAAAATAAGTACCAGTTGATGTAATTGACTAGTCCCCTCCCCTCAAATTTCAGGCCTTATGCCTATAGTAGAAAGGATTATTATGAGGTCAACTTTGCCTTTCATCCTTTTAGGGGCGACAAAATAAGTACCAGTAGATGTAATCGACTTGTCCCCTCCCCTCAAATTTCAGGCCTTATGCCTGTAGTAGAAAGGATTATTATGAGGTCAACTTTGCCTTTCATCCTTTTAGGGGCGACAAAATAAGTACCAGTTGATGTAATTGACTAGTCTCCCTCCCCTCAAATTTCAGGCCTTATGCCTGTAGTAGAAAGGATTATTATACGGTTATATTTCTATTGAATGCAGCTCTGTACGTCTTGAATGCAGGGCAACATCTTGTTCTGCTTTTAGGTTCTTCTATTGTATTGAGAAGAAGACTTTACCGTAACGTGTGTGCATGTATGTGTGTGCTTGCATATGTGAGCGCGTGTGTGCGTGCAATTATTTGGCTAAAATCTAGTTCAACTAAGAATCAAAAACGACAGAAAAAAAAAAAGAAAAAAAAAAAAAGAATGGATAGCTGCGACAATGTCGGTCACCCCCCCCCCCTCCTGCCCCTACCATAATTAACAGTAAAACCATCAACAAACTCGGTGGACATCGTCCCACTCCCAGCACCGCCACCACCACCACTGCCAAAGTACTGTTTCAAGTGCTGTAGAAACCAAATGAAGGAAGGAGTGGTAGATGGAATGGCAACATGTGACAGCTTCTCCGATGACCACCGCCACCACCAGCGCGTCTACTGTTACACAACCACTTACAGAACACAACAATGACCAAATACCATTAATGGTACTACACACATACATACACACCAAACAGCACTTCTTTAGACAAACACGAGGTCAGAAATTAGGAAAGCCTGTAGACCAGGCAGAGACAACCTTTTCTGAGAAGCAGGCTGTAATGAGACAAGGCCCCATCATCAGACAGGCCACACTCTTTACTCTTTTACTTGTTTCAAGTCATTTGACTGCGGCCATGCTGGAGCACCACCTTTAATCAAGCAAATCGACCCCGGGACTTATTCTTTTGTAAGCCCAGTACTTATTCTATGAGACTCTTTTGCCGAACCGCTAAGTAACGGGGACATAAACACACCAGCATCGGTTGTCAAGCAATGCTAGGGGGACAAACACAGACACACAAACGCATATATATATATACATATATACGACAGGCTTCTTTCAGTTTCCGTCTACCAAATCCACTCACAAGGCTTTGGTCGGCCCGAGGCTATAGTAGAAGACACTTGCCCAAGGTGTCACGCAGTGGGACTGAACCCAAAACCATGTGGTTGGTAAACAAGCTACTTACCACACAGCCACTCCTGCACCTAATACAAAAAAATTGAGGAAATTTTTTCTTTGGGTGTGTCACTGAGAAAGTCTCAAGGACTGCAGCCTGCCCACACTCAGCCTAGGGTATCTTTGACTGAATTAACCCCAGTGCATGACTGGTATTTATTTTTATCACTCGCAGCAAATTGAATGATAAACCTGACTCAAGTGCAGGGGTCTCCGAAGTGGTCGACAGGACTATTCAAGAGGTCGATAAATGTCTGAAAACCGCACATCTACTTATTACTCTTTTACTTGTTTCAGTCATTTTGACTGCGGCCATGCTGGAGCACCGCCTTTAGTTGAGCAAATCGACCCCGGGACTTATTCTTTGTAAGCCCAGCACTTATTCTATTGGCCCCTTTTGCCGAACCGCTAAGTGACGGGGACGTAAACACACCAGCATCGGTTGTCGAGCAATGTTAGAGGGACAAACACAGACACACAAACATACACACACACACACACATATATATATATATCACGTGACCGACCATACCATCAGATGTTGTTACACATCGCTGGTCACAATGCGTTCGCATTATTTTAGCCTTTGAATGACGCCACCCCGCTGGCTAAGCGAGCAGGCCAACAGAAGAAAGAGTGGGAGAAAGAGTGGTGAAAGAGTACAGCAGGGATCACCACCCCCTGCCGGAGCCTTGTGGAGCTTTTAGGTGTTTTCGCTCAATAAACACTCACAACGCCCGGCCTGGGAATCGAAACCGCGGTCCTCCGTCTGCGAGTCCGCTGCCCTAACCACTGGGCCATTGCGTTATCTCCCCAACTTTCCTTCTCATGTTTGACCCTTCTGTCCGGCACTAACCGCCATGATAGATCGCTAACCACTACACACATTTTTTCTCTCCTTGTTTATTTTTCTGTATCCCTTTCTTGTAGAAGAGCATCAGCTCAAAACGTAAAAGACTTTTTCTATTCCTGAGCATTATACTAATACATCTGTTTGTTTTGTACACCACCTGTCTTCGTCTTTTGTTTTTTTTCTTAAACTCTCCCTATCTATATATATTATATATATATATATATATATATATATATGTATGTTTAGATATTAATGTTTGTATAATAAAAACAATTTTACATTAAATTGGAGGGTAAATTTATTATTCTTTAACAAGAATAGTGTTGATAGTGACTTTGAACTTTTGGCTAGCTAGGACATCATCAGAATGTCAGTCAGACGATGATTAAGCCGGCCAAAACTTCGGAGTCACTGTCAAAAACTATTCTCGTTAAAAGAGTAATGAACACATGTAGATGGATGCAGATATGTATATTATATTTAACAGCAACTACACCTCCGTTAGAACGAAATGAAATGAAATGAAATGCAAGGAAACCAAAAAAAAACAAAATGAAAAAGAAATACATAAACAACAATAAAAAAAGAAAATGGTGGCTCATTATAATAAGAGATGAAAAGACTGTGAAAAAGAAAAACAAAAAAAGTAGACAACTGTAAAAGCAAAAAAAAAAAAAGAAACAATTTAAGATACATTTGAATAAATATAAACAAAAGAATTTCAAAAAATGGATAAAATAGTTGACATGTAATCTCCATACTTTCTCTGTATACACACATACATGATGGCTGTGTAGTTAAGGAGTTTACTTAGCAACCACAGCTCTGGTTTAACCCGAAACTATGGCACTTTGGGCAAATGTCTTCTACTACTGAGCCATTGGCCATTAATTGGCAATCATAGTTCTGAGTTAATCCCAAACTGTGGCACATTGAACAAGTGTTCTCTACATATATAGCCCTGGGCTGACTGATATCTTGCCAGTGAAATCTGACGCAGGGAAACAGTATGGAAGTTCAGACATGACAGTGTAGTTAAAGAGTGGCTGAAACCAACGACATACGCAAGTTGAAGTATGCCTGTATTTAGGCACAGGAGTGGCTGTGTGGTAAGTAGCTTGCTTACCAACCACATGGTGTCAGGTTCAGTTCTACCATGTGACACCTTGGGCAAGTGTCTTCTATTAAGCCTCAAGCTGACCAAAGCTTTGCAAGGGGATTTGGGAGCTGGAAACTGAAAGAAGCCTGTCATATATATATATATATATATATATACGTATATATTTGTCCCCCCACCATCACTTGCAACCAATGCTGGCATGTTTACGTTCCCGTAACATAGCAGTTCAGCAAAAGAGACTGACAGAATAAGTACTAGGCTTGAAAAATAATAAGTTCTGGGGCTGGTGCTCCAGCATGACTGCAGTCAAATGACTGAAACAAGGGTTTAGCCAGACAAAATCTTCTTCAGTAGTTATTTATTTTGAAATCTCATACTTATTCTACCACTCTCTTTTGCCAAACCACTAACCGCAAACTTATGGGGATGTAAACAAACCAACAATGGTTGTCAAGCAGTGGCAGTGGGGCCGACAAACACACATATCTATGAAATGGGCTTATTTCAGCTTTTGTCAACCAAATCGCAGCTGCAAGCTTTGGTTGGCCCAGGGCTGCATAGTAGAAGACAGCTGACCAAAGTGCCAGCATACAGAGGGACTGAACTTGAAACGAAATGGTTGGAGAGCAAGCTTCTTACTACACAGCCACATTCAACAAAATTTCATTTGATGCATACCACAAACTTATGCAGATGTAAACAAACCAACTACGGCTGTCCCAGCAGTTGCAGGAGGATGAACACATATATATCTATATAAAATGGGCTTCTTTCAGTTTTTGTCGACCAAATCCCAGCCACAAGCTTTGGTTGGCCCGGGACTATGGTTATAGTAGAAGACAACTGTCCAAGGTGCCAGCATACAGAGGGATTGAACTTGAAACCATGTGGTTGGGAAGCAAACGCCTTACCACACAGCCACATCCAACTAAATTTCACTCAACGCATACATAATGAATGAATGAATGGAAGATAAGGGGCGAGAGGTGGAGAGAGGATGGAAGTGAAGGGGGTAGGCAGGCAAGCAAGAGGAGGGGAAGAGGTGATGGGTGTGGTGGGAGGGTGGGGATAGGAGGAGGAGGTTGTGTTGTGTTAGTAAATCTACATTATTTTTGTTATCATTTTCTATTAATTTTAATTTTTTTTTGGCTTTTCTTGTTATTTCACTGCAAGCACAGACCAGGTTAGAAAGATTATAAAAAGACCAAAAAAACTGCACACTAAGATTGTTCTCAATTGCAGCAAACCAATGAACAAACAAAAACAAAACAAACAAACAAACAAAAAAAGAGCAAACCGTGGCGTAAGGCAGGGTGAGAGGGAGGGCGGTGAAGGTACGGCGGCGGGGTGTGGGTGGCGGCGGCAGTGGAATAAGGTGTGATGAGGGGGGTGGGTGGGGGTGTAGCTAATAAACGCAACCGACACGATCCAGAGTAATAGCGGTAGTAGTAGTAGTGATGGTAGTAGCAATAGTAGTAGTAGCAAAAATCAACAATGAAAAACAAATAAACAAGTATGTAAAAAAAAAAGACATAAAAACTCAAAACAAACAAGCGATGTTCCAAAGATATTAACTATATATTACACATACATACATACATATATATATATATGCATATATATATATATACACACACACACGAAAATAAAAAGGATTAAAACCAGAGTGTTGTATTGAAACAACTGTAACAAAATAATGCCATAAATTCCAGTCTTTGATTTTATATATGTATATATATTTATATATATATACATATATATATAGATATATATATACATATATACACACACACCTTGTCTTTTCAAAATGGGGAAAAGAGATTGCGGTGGAAAAATTAAAATATACAAATTGAGGCATTTTTTTTTTGGGGGGGGGGGGCACTTCTTATTTTTCAAACGTTCATTGACGTTGAAGCTCCTTCCCGCCAAAGGACATAAACTATAACTAATTAACGATAACGAAAGAAAGAAAGAAAGAAAATAGATGAAAATAAAATGACAAACAACGAATATAAACGTACTCCTACGTGACACGAGAGGAAGTATTAGGATCTTGAATCTGAATATAGAGTAAGGGGAATAATAATAATAATAACAATGCCCTGATGCAGTACCAGGCAGTGGTTCTCGTGGCTTCTGATCTTAACTGATTGGAAGTGTTATCATGTACATTGTGTTGTCTTGGTATAAAAGATGGGCTACAGCAAATATTCTGCTCAATACCACAGATTTGCTTGTAAGTTGTTTGACCATAACCAGTTGAGCATGTCCCTAAGTGGCTGACAATATGCTCATCTCTGATCATGAGCAGAAGAAGTGGGGAAGCAATCATAGCCATGTGTTGAGAGGAATTCTTTGGGGTTTGAATAATTCACCTCTGGAAACATGGGTGGTACGTTCAATATCCTTAAACAACCCTTATTCAGGGACCTTTTGAGCAGGATGGGTTACTCGACCAGAAGAAAATTCTAACTGGGCCCCATCTGCAAGGTCATGCACCTTTTATATTGATATGAGATCACCATGACGCGCACATTTAGTTGTGATGCATGTGCCTGGTGTACCCTTATCAGATGGGTAGTCATGATGGGTATACTGGGCTTCGTATATTTGTACCCCAGTGTCACTTTGATGGCATGCACTGCTCTCTCACTCATCATCATCATCATCATTTAACGTCCGCTTTCCATGCTAGCATGGGTTGGACGGTTCAACTGGGGTCTGGGGAGCCCGAAAGCTGCACCAGTCCAGTCAGATCTGGCAGTGTTTCTACAGCTGGATGCCCTTCCTAACGCCAACCACTCCGAGAGTGTAGTGGGTGATTTTATGTGCCACCGACACAGGTGCCAGACGAGGCTGGCAAATGGCCACGCTCGGATGGTGTTTTTATGTGCCACCGACACAGGTGCCAGACGAGGCTGGCAGACGGCCACGCTCGGATGGTGTTTTTTTTTTATGTGCCACCGACACAGGTGCCAGACGAGGCTGGCAGACGGCCACGCTCGGATGGTGTTTTTATGTGCCACCGACACAGGTGCCAGACGAGGCTGGCAGACGGCCACACTCGGATGGTGTTTTTATGTGCCACCGACACAGGTGCCAGATGAGGCTGGCAAACGGCCACGATCGGATGGTGCTTGTTACGTGCCCACAGCATGGAGGCCAGTCGATGCGGTACTGGCTACGGCCACGTTCGGATGGTTTTCTTATGTGCCACATGCCACTGGCACTGGTACCACAAAGATACAAATTCCATTGATGTTCATCTATTTTGATTTGTTTTGATTTTCACTTGCCTCAACAGGTCTTCACAAGTGTCACAAGAAGGAAGGTATGCACAGGTGGACTGACTACGTCCCAGGTAGGGGCCATGGGTTATGGCCTGACTAGTCTTGCCGGGTCTTCGGATGGTGTTTTTATGTGCCACCGACAGGTGCTAGATGAGGCTGGTGTTTGTTATGTGCCCACAGCACGATGGCCAGTGATTTTCACTTGCCTCAACAGGTCTTCACAAGTGTCACAAGAAGGAAGGACCTGCTGAGGCAAGTGAAAATCAATCACAATAGATGAACATCAATGGAATTTGTATCTTTGTGGTACCAGTGCCTGTGGCACACAAGAAAACCATCCGAACGTGGCCGTAGCCAGTACCGCATCGACTGGCCTCCGTGCTGTGGGAACATGGTGGCACATAAAAACACCATCCGAAGACCCGGCAAGACTAGTCAGGTCATAACCCGTGGGCCCTACCTGGGACGTAGTCAGTCCACCTATAATGATGATAATAATAATAATAATAAAAACAACGATAATGATTTCAAATTTTGGCACAAGACTAGTATTTTGTGGGGAGTGTCTAAGTTGATTACATTGACCTCAGTGTTTCACTGGTACTTATTTTATTGACCCTGAAACGATGAAAGGCAAAGTCAACCATAGCGGAATTTGAACTCAGCATGAAGACAGACGAAATACCACTAAGCATTTTGCCCAATGCGCTAACAATTCTGCCAGTTTGCCGCCTTAATAATAGTAAAAACCATTTCTATTAAAAGGCACAAGACCTGAAATTTTTGGGGAGGGAACCAGTTGATTATGTTGACTCCAGTGTTTCACTGGTACTTAATTTATCGACCCCGAAAGGATAAAAGGTAAAGCCTACCTTGGCGGAATTTGAACTCAGAATGTAAAGACAGATGAAATACTAAGCATTTCGCTCACATGCTAATGATTCTCCCAGCTTACTGCCTTAATAATAATCACTACTACTATAAGCACAAGGCCCTAAATATTTTGAGGGAATCGACTAGTTGATTATATCAATCCCAGTATTCAAAGGGAACTTAATTTCATCAGCCCCAAATGGATGAAAGGTGAAGTTGACATTGGCAGAATTTGAACTAGGGAATGCCACTAAGCATGTTAACAGTCCTGTCAGCTTGCCACCCTCATAATAGTAGCAATATTAATAAGGGTTTTATATTTTGGCACAAGGCAAGCCTTTTCAGGGAAGGTGGAGGAGGGAGGGGGCTAGACGATTACATCGGCCGCACTGCTTGACTGGTAATTATTGACCCTGAAAGGATGAAACTACCAAAGTCAATCTCAGAAGAATTTGAACTCAGAAGAATGTAAAGACAGATGAAATGCAGCTATTTTGGTAGGTATGATAATGATCCTGCAAATTTTCCAATAATAATAATAATAATAATTAGTTTTGGTAGGGGAGCATCATAGCCATGTGTAGAGAGGGATTCTTTGGAGTTTTAATAATTCACCTCTGGAAACATGAGTGTTTTGTTCAACATCCTTAAACAACCCTTATTCAGGGACCTTTTGCGGGATGGGTTACTCGACCAGAAGAAAACTCTAACTGGGCCCCACCTGCAAGGTCACATGCTGTTTATCTTGATATGAGATCACCATATCGTGCACATATGGTTGTGATGCCCGTGCCTAGTGTACTCTTAGCAGACGGGTAGTCATGATGGGTATACTGGGATTTGTGTATTTTACCCCAGTGTCATTTTGATGGCATGCACTGCTCTCTCATTCAATAATAATAATAATAATAATATTTGTATTGGCATCCTTTCTGTCTCGAGAGACAATGGAGTTGCGCATGAAGTAGTCTAGTCCGGCTTTTATATTTCATGTCCTGATACATTTCCTGTATTCCTTCGAGTGATAAGTCCATTCAGATTGGCGTAAATAATAATAATAATAATGATAATAATAATAATAATAATAATAATAATAATAATAATCCTTTCTACTATAGGCACAAGGCCTGAAATTTGGGGGAAGGGGGCCAGTATATTAGATTGATCGCAGTACACAACTGGTACTTAATTTATCGACTCTGAAAGGAAGCAAAGCAAAATCGACCTTAGCAGAATTTGAACTCAGAACGTAGCAGCAGAAGAAACATAGGTAAGCATTTCACCTGGCATGCTGATTCTGCCAGCATGCCGCCTTATTACTACTACTACTACTAATAATAAAACTTTCTAAGTTTGGCACAAGGCCAGCAGATTTAGAGGTGGGGGTAAGTCGATTACATCGTGTCAGCAATATTATTGATTGCTCTGGCATCCCATGTCCAACGAGATTTGCTAATTCGAGGTTTTTCTCGGGGAAATCTAAAGTGATAATCAAACAAGCGAAGGGATTAACAAGGAGCCCATGTTGGTCCCACAAACCCCTGGCATTGAATGGAGAAAGAGAATATTCTTTACAAATAAAATAAAATTAACCAAAAAAAAAAAAAACATAAATTAATTACAACAGCCCATTTAATAATCAACGAAGACCCTCTCCTCATTACCAACAACGGAACGACACCAAATTTATATATTTTTTAGTTATTTTTTTTTTTTTTTACTCACCGCACATATATGGACTTTGTCCCGACTGAGAAAATGGTCCCGAACCGGATCCTAAGTAACCACCGCTCGGTAAGTAGCTGGGGTTTGGCATCTGACTATTGGTTGTCTTCAATTTCACTGCTGAATCAAGAAAACAAATCTCACCCAATCTTCCCAGAACCAAAACATGTAAATGATGAACATTCACCAGCATTTTATATATAATATATATATGTGTGTATATGCATATATATATATATATATATATGCATATATATATATGCATATATATATATGCATGTATATATGCATATATATATATATGCATATATATGCATATGTATATATGCATATATGTATATATGCATATATATATATGTATATATATGCATATATATGTATATATAAAAATATATAAACAGATACATGTACATATATAGACATTGTGTATATACATACAAATGTATCTATACATGCATACGCAGACACATATATACATAAGTTATTTTAATTAAATAGAAACAAACAAACAAACAAAAAAACTATTAGAATTTGTCACTTAACAGAAGTGAATCAAAAGTGAGATTATTATAATTAGGAAGAAAAAAAAATGTAAATGAACTTATGAATAAAAAAAAACACAAACAAATAAAATCAGTGTTAATTAATTAACTATTTAATTAATCACACCAGTCAACAAAATGTTGAGTGAAAGAGGGTGGAAAGGTAATTTGGGTGGAGTTAGTTTTTGGCCCTTATTAACATGATAATTTTTTTTTAAATCCTAATAATTTTTTTGTGAATGTTATTGAATTGAATGTGTTTAGAAATCGGAAAATATTTTAACATTTTCAAGTGAAAAGCAGTCAGATGTCCTAGTTTGGACTAGAAATTGTAACTACGATCTATCTATCTATCTATCTATCATCTCTCTCTCTCTCTCTCTATCTAACTATTCCTCTTGCAAAAATATTCTGTTTTTATGTTCGAACTGGCCAGATCCAGCTTCTCACTCCTACCCTACCATGACATATCTAAAAATATACTATCTTGTCATTGAAATCTTGAAACTATGAGATAATGCATGATTAGTTCAAAGCAATGTGAATAAATAAACATTACATTTGACAGAAGAATCTGAATGCTATATATATAATGATAATAATAATGAGGGAATATTATTCCGAACTTACAGGGAAAAATTCAATTTAGAAATATATATATATATATATATATATATGCATGCAGAAACATGTCATTAATCCACTATGAAATTGTATTATTATTACTATTGTTAGGTGGCGAGCTGGCAGAATCATTTTAGCATGCTGGATGAAATGCTTAGCGGTATTTCGCCCATCAATACGTTCTGAGTTCAAATTCTGCCGAGGCCGACTTTACCTTTCATCCTTTCAGGGTCAATTAAATAAGTACCAGTTACATACTGGGGTCAACGTAGTCGACTCCCCCAACCAAAAAAAATTTCAGGCCTTGTGCTTATAATAGAAAAGACTTATTATTCTTAATCCTATGCAGAAAGGAATCCTGCAGGTATACTCAGAACTGAAAGTACCCTGAGGTATAATATATGGTAATCACACAACAGTATAGGAACAAGCCACTCATGATCAATATCATATATAAATTTGACTGCAAATGTTAGAGTTATAAACTTCATGACTTCAACTGTTTTACTGGTTATAAAAGTACAACCAGTATCTACTGGCTCACATTACATTTACAAGGAGCAACTGCAATGCACTCCATCACACAGGTCAGAGACAACTAACCCGGCAAGCCATTCTAGGGTCACACTTCGGCATGTGAAGAATGGATGGACACTCATACAAGGCAGAAACACTACCTATCTATAAAAGGATCTCTCTCTCTCTCATTATAAGTATATGTTATCTATCTGTCTATCTATCTATCTATCCATTTGTGTATGTCTATATATATCTGTGCTCCTGAACCAGCTGTTATGTGTTCCACCCATGAGGGATCGATACTAGATGTGTGGAAACAACTGTCGTGATTAAAAAAAAATTCTCGCATATTCTATCTTCAGTCTTTCCTTTAGCATACACACACACACACACACACACACATATCAAGAAAAAAAGGAAGGGGGTGTCAGGATTTGGATACAAACTATTTATTTAGTGTTTTCAACCCTTTGAGGGGATATATATAAAATCTGTGCACCACTTCAAACAATTTATATATATATATATACATACATATATACATATATATACACACACACACACACATATATATATATACAAATATATACATATACATACAAATATATATATACATATATACATACAATATATATATACATACACATATATATATATATATATATATATATACATACACATATATATACACATATATATACATACACATATATATACATACACATATATATACATACACATATATATACATATATATATATATATAAGGTTCTAAGAAAAAGCTTGTTTGTTCCATGTAACTCTTAACATCCTGTATAAAATGAATCCACCCTATACTGCATGCATCTCTCAATCCTAAAACCACCCGAAGTAAAAATACCCTTGTTTACATTTGTTTCAAAGGAAGTTATTAACTTTCTAATCTCAGGAAGAAAAGCTTTAATCCTTTCTCGTTATCATTTATTTATATTTTTTTAACATTCGTTATCAAAATCAACAAATGCGTTACCGAGTTTGTAATTTATTTGCAGAGGTCCCCCTTTTTTTTTTATTTATTATTATTTAAATTAAAACTTTCATGTAAAATAGCTGGGTATTTTGTGTCTGAAGGGAGTAACTCTGCTTACCTATAAATTTCATAATGAAAAGGAACCAAAAAGATCAGGGTAAAGCATTAATTTAATTTACTTCTTATATTTGTATGTTCATGTCTGTTATTAATTGCATTTAATCCAGTACTAACATTTCTTTCCATCATCTTCTTTGAATGTATCTGTTTTTTTTTTCCCGGTTATTATTAAATAATAAATTAGCAATCACATATGCATAATATTTTTTTTTTTAGCACAAATGACTATTTATAATACAAACAGAAACAAATGCTTTTTTGACAAGAATGCCAAGTTTCACAATAACCTAACCACAAGTAAATACACTATAAACATTTCAATAAACAAACCCATTTTTAAGTATTTTCTACTTAATAATTGCAAGACTGTGCAACTGGCTTCAAGCATTTTCAAAAGGATGTTAGGAGTTAAATTTAACAAAAAAATTAAAAACCCTTTAGTATATTTAACTCTTTAGTGTTTAAACTGGCCATATCCGGCCCAAATATTCTGTATCTTTTTTATATCCAAGCTGGCGCTATCTAGCCTCTCACACCTAACCCACATTGACATTCTAAAAATAAACAATCACGTCATTGAAACTTCAAAGTTATAAGATAATGCATGATTAATTAAAAACAATTTGAGTAAAAAAATATTACATTTAACAGAGTAATCTGAACACTAAAGGGTTAAACCAGTCACATCAAGCTTGAATATTTTACCTGCTGTATGTCCATACTGGCAAGGTCCAGCCTATCGCACCTAGCCTACAATGCCAGTCTAAAAATACAGTCACATCATTGAAATCTAAAAGTTATGAGATGATACGTGATTAATTCAAAATAACGCAACCAAATAAGGATTATATTTGAGAGAGTAAACTGAATGCTAAAAGAATTAAGAGTTTCAAGCTTTTTCTAAGAGCCTATTCCATTAAAGTTCACGTTCTAAACTCTACATTCTATGTATTGAGTACTATCTACTGATTGTGACTAACCCTGTAAAAGAACCCTTCATTCATATGTGTATGTATGCGTATGTATGTGTGTGTATATATATATATATATATGTTATATGTATGTATGTGTGGATATAAATAAGAGGCCATTTTGTTTTTGTTTATTACATTTCCAATGTATATTTATATATATATAATATAACCATGCTGGGAGATGGTGAGGTCAAACCATGCTGTTGATTATGATTTTGGAAACTGAAGACTAAAGCAATTTGCAGTCATTAAAAAAGAAACTAAAAATACAGAAAGGAAAAAAAAAACAATGAACAAACAAACTAAAAAGAACATGACTCTAGTAGTAGCAACAGTGGGTGATGATGGTCATGAAAGGAAAGGAGTGCAATTCTTAGAGGTGATCATCCAACCTTTAAACTGACCTACAGCTCTAGCTTGGTCAGATGGTTACAATAGATCAGTAAGGGACTTGTTCTTATCTCTGTGCATCTTCATAAACAGACACACATCATTTTTGATGGTATATGAAGATGCACTTTTTGCCCCACTGAAGAAAAAAAGACCCCCAAAATTACCTATATGTGAAGTTGTGTTTTCCATATGCTTTTTTTCTTGAATATGCGCTTCTGAAGCCTCAGGCCAAGCAAAGCCTTGTGAGTGGATTTAGTAGCCCATTGTATATATATATATATTATATATATATATATATATATGATTAATGTGTGTGTGTGTGTGTATGTCTGTATTTGTGTTCCTCAAATATCACTTGACAACTGATGCTGGTGTATTTATGTCCCCATAACTTAACAGTTCAGCAAAAGAGACCGATAGAATAAATACTAGGCTTACAAAGAATAAGTCCCAGGGTTTGATTTCTTTGAGGTGGTGCTCCAGCAAGGCCACAGTCAAATGACTGAAACAAGTAAAAGAATACAAGAGTTTAGGGCTGAGTGAAACTGGAGCAACATGAAACGAAGTGGTTCGCTCAAAAGCACCACAATGCGCTGCCAGTCTGGGAACCGAGACCAGGTTTTTGGGACTGTGAAGAGGGAGGGCAACTTATTTCCTTCTCTACTGCTGCTACTGTTGCTGTTGAGTGAAGTGGTCTTTGTCCCAGAGCTCGCAGTGGGAGAAGTCCGAATCGTGGTCCTTTGCTATTCGTAAGACCCGCAGAAGAGAAAGCAGGTCAACCCCTGACACCGAGAGCATCGACGGATGGATGAATGCGCATCCAGGCTCAGCGGTTGCGTAGGATGTCGGGGACAAGAAACAGGAAGAAAGAGTGAGAGAAAGTTGGGGCGAAAGAGTACAACAGGGGTCGCCACCACACCCTGCCGGAACCTCGTGGAGCTTTTAGGTTTTATCGCTACTGCTGCTGTTGCTACTACTGTAAGTCATGAACTAACCATTGATTAGTGGACTAGCGAAAAAAAACAAAAAAAACAATCCATGTGGTTAAATCTCTTTAAAAAAAAAAAACAAACTAGTAACAGCACAAAAATCAACATACAACCCAAGCATGGCTGGCAGCTGCAAACAAAAGAAAAGGGGGGTGGGGAATGGGGGGAAGGAAACAAATAATTGAAACAAAACAAAAAGATACTCAAAGACAGACAGTATTAGAATAATGAGATTTATAATAATTTTGATTTCTAATGATCTCAAAAAAAAAAAAAAAAAAAAAATAACTGGTCGTAAACTTGGAGGGATACAGTTGATTAGATGAATCCCCAGTACATAACTGATACTTGAATAATTTAATTTTATTAAATCTGGAAGGAAGAAAGGCTGAACTCAGAGCAGAAAGATGCATAAATTAAAACCCTGCGAGTTGTTTTGTTTTCTGTGAATTTACCAATTCCACTAATCAACTGCAATATATATCAAATTATGAAGTATCTACATAATTATAAACATGAAAAAAAAATTTTAATTAATTAATTTTTAATTAATTTTATTTTTCAAGATTTGTTATAAAAATCTTTATCATCTAAAAAAGAGGGGAATTTCTATTAATAATTTAACTAAACCAGTGTTTTTGCTATCCTTCAGCTTTCTTTTGAAATACCAATGATAATACACCACACCCCACTTTGCATGTATTTTTAAATGTATGTTTATTAAAAAAAAAAAAATCTTTCACAAACAAATTTACAGTATTTTGTAAAAAAGAGGAGTGGCTGTGTGGTAAGTAGCTTGCTAACCAACCACATGGTTCCAGGTTCAGTCCCACTGCATGGCATCTTGGGCAAGTGTCTTCTACTATAGCCTCGGGCCGACCAATGCCTTGTGAGTGGATTTGGTAGACGGAAACTGAAAGAAGCCTGTCGTATGTATATATATATATATGTATGTGTGTGTATGTGTTTGTGTGTCTGTGTTTGTCCCCCTAGCATTGCTTGACAACCGATGCTGGTGTGTTTATGTCGCCGTCACTTAGCGGTTCGGCAAAAGAGACCGATACAATAAGTACTGGGCTTACAAAGAATAAGTCCCGGGGGTCGATTTGCTCGACTAAAGGCGGTGCTCCAGCATGGCCGCAGTCAAAGGACTGAAACAAGTAAAAGAGAGTTTCTATAATTATTATCATTGTCATCATGATTATTAACATTATAGGTTAGTTGATGTGAACTTGGAAATCCTGCTAGCAGACTTTAATGCCATGTTGAAGGGCGGTACCACAGGTTAAGTAATTGAGAACCCCCACCCCACCCCACCCCAAACAAACACTGGTTTAACAAATTATTCTTTAACACCCTTTCGTTTTAATATCAAATAAAATCAAACATAATTCAATTAAGACCTTCCTCTCACCATCATTATACGTCTACTTTTCAATGCTGGGATTCAACAATGGGTTGGTTAGGTTTGCAATTTTATAAATAGATAGAAAAATAAAAAAAAGTTGTCATGTCTTTTACAGTATCTTTGCTACATCTACACATCTCAAAAGGCACACACACAAAAAAAGACCTCCAAGCCCACCCACCCATATATATATATATATATAGTGTTATGTTATATGCATTACTTACTATCTGATACTTGATATGGAGACTGTAACATCTGATATGGACTGGGGCCTGGCTGGGGGTAATAGCTTGCGTTCTGGAAACCAAGCTGGCTGGTGTAGGTCTGCATGTTGTTGGCTTGTGATGCCGGTGCAGACAAGATATGGGAGTAAGAATTACTGTAAAAAAAAAGAATTTAAAAAAAATGATTTTTGAAAAGTAAACATAAAAAAGAATATAAAAAAAGTTGTGAAAAAATTTTGTAAAATATAAACGATGACCGTTCGGTTCAAAGTCTCTCTTGACCAGAAATGGCCTGAACTCTTTGCATGAACACCCTTCCTGTACACAACTCCATGTCCCTCTACATGGCCTTGCTTTTTGCTTTTTGAGCCAAAAAATTAACTTAACTTATAAACACAGAAGAACGGAAAAATAATATTCTTTTGTTGCAAAATTCCAGCCCCACTCCATCCCCCCCCACTTTTTTTCCTTGTTGAAGGAATTTTGGAGTTGCTGTTTTGGTGGTAGATTTCTGATTTCACATATATTTTCCTAAAATGAAAGATTGCCTTAATTTTTCGATAATTTAATCTTTTATACTTGTATTATAATTTTTTTTTTTCCCAGTCAATCATTTTTGTGTTTAAATAAAAGACTTCCCCAGACAGAAAAATTATAATTTGTAACTATATTGCAATGATATAAGATTGCTTGCACATTTTTAAAATGAATTTTGAATAGGCGCAGGGGTGGCTGTGTGGTAAGTAGCTTGCTAACCAGCCACATGGTTCCGGGTTCAGTCCCACTGCGTGGCATCTTGGGCAAGTGTCTTCTGCTATAGCCTCGGGCCGACTGATGCCTTGTGAGTGGATTTGGTAGACGGAAACTGAAAGAAGCCTGTCGTATATATATATATATGTGTGTGTGAGTTTGTGTGTCTGTGTTTGTCCCTCTAGCATTGCTTGACAACCGATGCTGGTGTGTTTACGTCCCCGTCACTTAGCAGTTCGGCAAAAGAGACCGATAGAATAAGTACTGGGCTTACAAAAGAATAAGTCCCGGGGTCGATTTGCTCGACTAAAGGCGGTGCTCCAGCATGGCCGCAGTCAAATGACTGAAACAAGTAAAAGAGTAAAAGAGTAAAGAGTATAATAATAAAACAATTTGAATATTACAGAAACATGTAGCATAATCATTCTAATTCCTTTTCTTCGTTTTAGTCATTACACCTTTCTCCACACCTTTAGTTTTAAAGGCATGGCATTGCCATAACCCTTTGCATTCAAACTAGCCATATCAGGCCCAAATAGTCTATATTTTTTATGTGTTAAAACTGACCAGATCACGCCTCTCACAATTACTTGCAAATGTCATTCTAAAAAAAACACAAATGCACCATTTGAAATTTCAAAGCTACAAGGATTATGTATAATTAATTGTAGGCGCGGGCATGGCTGTGTGGTTAGGGAGCTTGCTTCCTAGCTACATGGTTTCGGGTTCAGTCCCACTGCATGGCACTTTGGGCAGGTGTCTTCCACTATAGCCCCGAGTCGACCGAAGCTTTGTGATTGAATTCGGTAGGCGGAAGTTACTGCCGTGTATGTATGTGTGCGTGTAGATGCTCAGTGCCTCTCCGAAAGAGAGAGAGAGGGGAATTCGGGCATGTAAAAAGCACCATTTGAGTGTGGTTGTTGCCAGTGCTGCCTTACTGGCCATTGTGCTGGTGACAGGTAAAAAGCACCCACTACACTTTTGGAGTGGTTGGCGGCGTTAAGAAGGGCATCCAGCTGTAGAAACTTTGCCAGATCAGATTGGAGCCTGGTGCAGACTTCTGGCTTGCCAGCCCTCAGTTAAACCGTCCAACCCATGCTAGCATGGAAAGCGGACATTAAACGACGGTGATGATGATGAATGCGAAGAAACAAGTAATATATTTGACAGACTAATCTAAATACTAAAGGCTTAAGGACTAGCAAAAAGTCCCACAAAACTACTGTATATTCCATTTTATAAATTGAATTTTTCAGACCAAAATTTACAGCCAAAGGAAATAGGCAGACTTATATGTATATATATGGATATGTGTGTCTTACCTGTTGAAATAATTTGGTGGATAATTTGAATTCTGATATTCTGTGGAACTTTTACTAGGATCACCTGAAATAGGAAAATAAAAATAAATAAATGCTGAAAAATCAGTAGCTGACCTCCTTACAAAAAAGAAAAGAAAAAAGAACAAAAAAAAAAGGCGCAGGAGTGGCTGTGTGGTAAGTAGCTTGCTAACCAACCACATGGTTCCGGGTTCAGTCCCACTGCATGGCACCTTGGGCAAGTGTCTTCTATTATAGCCTCGGGCCGACCAAAGCCTTGTGAGTGGATTTGGCAGACGGAAACTGAAAGAAGCCCGTCGTATATATGTATATATATATGTGTGTGTGTGTGTGTGTGTTTGTCACCCTAGCATTGCTTGACAACCGATGCTGGTGTGTTTATGTCCCCGTTACTTAGCAGTTCGGCAAAAGAGACCAATAGGATAAGTACTGAGCTTACAAAAGAATAAGTCCCGGGGTCGAATTGCTCAATTAAAGGTGGTGCTCCAGCATGGCCGCAGTCAAATGACTGAAAAGAGTAAAGAGAAGTCTCTCAAGAGAATATTTCTTACATGCATTCAGGATGGTTGAGGTGCTGCTACATGGGCAAACATCAAAGACTCTGAATCCAGTTGAAGGCTGGCCGGCCAACTATTTGTCAACCCTTTTACGGTAGTAACCAATCAGAGACACCCACCTCAATATTTCATTACCCTTAACGGCAGAAAGCAGTTCTATGTATCAATCTATCTTTTCTTGGGGGAATGTCATGTTTGGAACTATCTCTTACTGAGATATATGTCATGTTCATTGAGGCAACATGGCCTGCAGAATGCAGAAATTACCAATTTTATCTGTTTGGCAGATATTTAACATCATTACTAGAAGAATAACCATGAAATTTAATTTCACAGTGAAAGGGTTAAGGGACCTTGTCAAACCTATGATCAAAGACATTCCAGCCATGACTGTCCTACTTTTTTTTTCCAGACATACTGAATTCACGACCAGATTATCCTATGTCCCTTACTTTTATTTTAACTCCTTTACTGCAGAAATCAGATATTTCCACTCAGAATTTCCTTACCCCTAACTTCAGAATGTAGTTATATATATATATATATATATATATATATATATATATATATTATATATATATATATACACACACACACATATACACACACCAATTATCTTTGTTGAGGAATGTCATGTTTGAAGCTACTTTCTCTTTATGTCAAGATATGCCAAGTTTATTGAAGCAAAGTGACTGGCAGAAAATACCAATTCTGTTTGTTTTGGTAGATGTTGAACATCATTTCAGGAATAACCATGAAATTTAATTTCACAGTTAAAAGGTGAAAGACTCTCTTCTAACCCACAGACATGCTGTCTCCTCTCAGTGACTATTCAATTACCACTGCTACACCAGTTTCTGCTTTGCTGAGCTTAATTAGTTATATACTACTACTGCTACTACTACTACTTCTACTACTACAACCACCACCACCACCACCACCACCACTACTAATTATTTGTGGAAAAACACAGCTTAGTGGTTAGGGCTCTGGATTCATGATTGTAAGATTGTAGTTTCAATTCCTGGACTGGGCAATAATGCAGACACATGGCCTAGTGGTTAGAGTGTTGGACTCATGATTCTAAGATTGTAGTTTCAAATCCTGGACTTTGCAGTAGTGGAGACACATGGCTGAGTGGTTAGGGTGTGGGACTCATGACTGTAAGATTGTAGTTTCAATTCCTGGACTGGGCGATGCATTGTGGTTCTTGAGCAAAACACTTCAGTAAAATAATATATATATATATATGTTATATATATAACACTTTAGTAAAATAAAATGACCATATAGAGACCTCCTAGTTGTCTTGAAACAGTTGCTGTTGGTGGCACCAGCAAGATTTCAAAGCCAGACAAATGTATAAGATGAGTAATAACAGATAAATATATCCTTTTCTATAAGAATGTGGTTTGTGAAGGCAGGGATCTGGCTGCTTTCTTTAGTAAAATAAAACGACCATATAGAAGCAGTGGCTGTTGGTGGCACCAGAAAGATTTCAAAGCCAGTCTACAAGAATTAGAGTAGACAGGCCGTTGCCTCACTCACAGCATTTTGCCTTTGATTATAATAAAACAAGATACTCTCCACCCCCAAAGCACAAGAAAATATCTGCAAGTCGCTCCACAACACCAACATGTTAGTTCTTAAAAAAACAAACTCATTTTACAGCCGGTAGCCACATAGTTTAACTGCAGCTTGCACACCCCAAAATCAAGGAGTTCAATTCTAAATGCCATTCCCCTGCTTTGCCCCCATTGGTGGGACACAAGATTTCATATTTGTTTTCTTGCTTGACTAGAAACTTTAATTAAGAGTTTTTTGGGTTTTTTTCTCGCTTTTTTTTCTTTTTTCTTTTTAAGCGGTGCGGGGTTGGGTCGGGTCGGGTTGGGGGCTGAGGGTTGATTTCCTTTTCTTATTATACTTGCTTACTTTGTTTTTTTTTTTTTGCTTTCTTTTTTTTTTTAAAGAATATTTTTATTGCACTGCGTTCCGTTTTAAGATGTAAAAAAAAAAAAAAAAAAAAACTTCGCTTCTTGGAATGTTTTCAAGCTCAGTCTTTGTTATTTTATCGGCAATTGTTGTTGCTGTTGTTGTTGCTGCTGCTGCTGTTTTGGCTTTTGCAAACAACATATTTGTTCTTCACGGAACAGAAGGAAAACACGTACAAAACAAAACAAAACAAAACAAAAAAATACAAATAAATAAATAAATAAATAAAAAAAATCGGGAAAGCATCAAGAGGAAATGTTAAAGTGCATGCCTGCACATGTGGACGTAAATGCACCGAGTTCTTTTTTTGTTTTTTCCCTTCCCAAAATAGAAACCGCTCTCTCCTCTTGATTACCATGTGAACGCTTCTACACTGCAATTTTCATCTATTTTCAGGCCACAACACAAGGAATAAAGATACTAGGTGTTCCGGTACACTCCGTCTCTTTTTCTCTTTATACTTGTTTCAGTCATTTTGACTGCGGCCATGCTGGAGCACCGCCTTCAATCGAGCAACTCGACCCCGGGACTT
>NW_021834886.1:5000-7500 GCF_006345805.1 Octopus sinensis
AGGATTTGTTTGAAAAGTCGCTATTTTATGTTATTTCCTGAAGTTATGATAATAAGAATTCAATCTATTGAAAGAATATACGCAGCTATTCTGAATATTGCTCTGAAAATCTAGCATTTCAACTCGCGTTGAAACAGTTGTTGCATAACGCACCAGCGTCTTCAGTAGTGAAGCACATGTAACATGATTAACTTCATGATTTAATAAAAATAGTCAAATCAGCTATCCTGTTTAATTCTGCACTTACATATATGTATGTGTACAGCCACACGTACAGGCACACACACACACATTCAAATATACACACGTATATGTGATGGACTTTAGCAGTTTCATTCTCCCAAATTCACTCTCAAGGAACTGGTTGGCTCAGTTGTATAGTAGAAGACACCTTCCCAAGGTGACCACCTCCTTAACCACACACACAGGCACGTAAACACAAACAGAGTGTTGTTATTTACAACATTGAAATGTTCCCTTTTATCAAGTAAAGAAATACGATATGTGATATCCATATCTTTTGCTAATATATTTTCTAGAATATTAGTGAACTTAATATGCATAAACCGACAACTGAAACTGTAGACTAAAGACGAATGTTTTTTTTATCTGTGCAAGGATTTTTTAATGTTGACAATATTGGGTTACCTTAAGAGTCACCAATTATTCATAGCTAAAGAAATGCTGGCGTTGAAAAGGGAGCCAAATGTCTTTGATAAAGTTTTATCTGATTTGATCATGTGGGCCTTTTAGTTAACGATAGCTGAAGCTGAGACTGATCTCGCATGTGTGAGTATTGTAATTTTTGTTTTAATTTGTAGGCAGTTCAACGGACACTTAATAAGATATAGTCAATGTATTATCATTAAAACTATCATAGTAGACAGAGGTTGAACGTAACGATGCGGAATATATTACTCTTGTTTCGTTTTTGTTTTCTTTTCTTTTTATATATCATGTCATCTGGATTAATCTTGTCATATGAGACCCTATCGCCTAAGGGATTAAGTGCTGGATAGCGAGCTCATGTCACGAATACTTGGTGCATGTGGTCGCGTTCAGCTGCTGGCATTCGTTATGAACAAAGTATTTAAAATGTATTTCACTTAGTTTATCAAGTTGGATATTTAAGCACCAATATATCTGAGAAAAGGCGGTGAGCTGGCAGAATCGTTAGCACGTCAGATGAAATGCTTAGCGGCGTTTCGTCCTCCTTAACCTTCTGATTCCAAATTCCACCGTGGTCCACTATCCCTTTAATCCTTTTGGGGTTGATAAAAATTTACCAGTTGAGCACTGGGGTCGATATGATCGAATTGCCCTCTCACACGGAATTACTGGCCTCGTGCCCAAATTTGAAACCATTATATTTGAGAAAACTGAAATATCATCAGCATCGTTCTAAGTATTTACAACCTTCACTAAATTCAGACCATTTAATTTTGACTTCCTTCAGTTCATTGCCTTTCTAATGTACTCTTCAATGTCTTAGGCTGTTGTGGCCAATAAAAGAAATAATAATAATAATAATAATAATAATAATAATGATAAAAAAAAAAAATTATTATTATTATTATTATTATTATTATTATTATTATTGTTGTTGTTGTTATTGTTTTTGTGTTGTTATTATTATTATTATTATTATGATGATGATGATGATGATGATGATGATGATGATGATGATGATGACGATGATGATTTCTTTTATTGGCCACAACAGCCTAAGACATTGTAGAGTACATCAGAAAGGCAATGACTGAAGGAAGTCAAAATTAAATGGTCTGAATTTAGTGAAAGTTGTAAATTTAGAACGATGCTGATGATATTTCAGTTTTCTCCAATATAATTGTTTCAAATTTTGGCACGAGGCCAGTAATTCCGTGTGAGAAGGCAAGTCGATCATATCGACCCCAGTGCTCAACTGGTAAATATTATTATTATTATTATTATTATTATTATTATTATTATTATTATTATTATTATTATTATTATTATTATTATTATTATATTATTCTGTAGTTTTATTTTTATAGCGTGCTTTCACTTCACTACCGAGCGCAGGTCTGTGTGTCTTGGGTATGTGTTGTGATTTGTTCTGATACTCTTATTTTTACTGTATTGAAAGCGTTTTGCGTAGTATGTGTGCGGTGCCTAGTAGTGCAATTTTTTGTATGTTATATGTGTTTGTAAGTCGTTGTGTTTTTGTTATGTATTTGTCTGAATATGTTTTTATCACACCTACTGCACACACTCTGATAGGAATTGTTTCTGTTTTTAGATTCCAAATTCGAGTTACCTCTGTTCCCAGGTCTTTGTATTTTGAAAGTTTCTCCATTTCTTTTAGAGACACGTTGTCATCTGCTGGTATTGATACACCAATTAGAATGCAATTTTTTTCTTCATGATCTCTGACAACTATATCTGGCCTGTTGGCCTTAATTTCTCTATCTGTGTGTATCGGCATATCCCAGAGTATGTTTTCTTTCTCGTTTTCTGT